>NW_018108480.1:50833-56265 GCF_000183805.2 Loa loa
AATTACCAATTCCTAGGTAATCTAACAAAAAAAAAAAAAAAAAAAAAAAAATTTCAAACATTGAAATGGAATGAAATGGTCGACATTTTGATAATCTCTTATAAATTGATCACAATTATTTGTTAACTTCTATCAAAGCATTTCTTTTAAACTCATTTCTTCCACCTTATCTTTGCTAGTTATAACAGTAAATTTTGTTTGAAGTATCCGATGATAAATATTTTGCCATGTTTTGTAACGCTGTAAATGTGATAGCTTGCTTTATCACAAATTTAAACGAAATTTTGCATAAATCATACTGTGGTCGAAATTAAACTTTGTTTTATGATCATTGAACTATTGATTGAGAGAAACTTGATGAAATCGAACTTAGCATGTGTAATAAGAAGTTAAAGTTATGCTAGCTTAGTAAGAATTCCAGTTCAATCAAATTCGATTATTAAACGATTCAATATAATTAACATTAAATTTCTATCCCAAAATTTTCGCCTCTTAATTAAAAGTAATAATGTTAAATAGCAATATTGATTGGATCATAATTTAATGAAAATGCAATAATGATTTTCCGGAATCGCTAATCATTTCTATTTCAAAATAATGATATTTTAACAAAAAGAAAGTACTTACCAAGAAAATAATTACAATGATACCTGTAATATTATTATTCCAATCATCAGATATTTCTTCTGTGACAGTTGTTGTAATTATTGTTGTACTATTTATTTCAGACATTTTCAATAACAATTATCAATAATACAACTAACTGTAGCAACAGATAAAGTAATAGTAGTAATTTGCAACAGTAATGATACGTAAATTGAACAGCATTCGGACAGCAATAAGATGCTGTCAATAATTTCCGGAATATTTCTGGAATTAAATTTTTTTTCTTTTTAATCTAATAAGGATAGAATATTGCAAGCAATTTAAGTAATAATAACAAGTTTACATTTTTAAAACAATTCCCACCAATGTTGTTGAATTGCAATCTCCAAAAAAAAACAAAAAAAAAAAAAAAAAGATCTAACTTATGTGACAAATGCGCTAATCAATATTTTTGATTAATCTAAGATATTGATTACTGCCAAAAATTTGCCTAACATTTTTTGATATCAAAAGCAAACAAAGATAGCTTTAATTCGCTTATACAAATCATTTATAAACAAAGCCATATTGGATATTTAACAAAAAAAAAAAAAAAATCAAAAATTGATGTAAAGAATGGATGAAAGAAAAGCGCAAAAATATCATTTATAAAAAAAAAAAAATTTGGCGCAAAAATTTCATCAATGCTATCAGAAAATATTTCTTCTCACATTTCATTTTTATTATCAAATTTATAAACAAATATTTCAATTTATTTTGCATAAGAAAACAAAAATTTACGACAATATGAAATATCTTAAAATTTTTGCTAATTATCAATAATTTTAGCAAATATTTTTAGCAAAAATTGAATTTGTAATAACATTTTTCAAAAGTTTTTTTTGCGTAAATGTTTTTTTTTGAAATAAATTTTAAAGAAACAAAAAAAGAAAATGTTAGCTAGCATAAGTTACAGAAACACTTTCAAATGCTAATATTTTGAAAAAAGCAAATGATTTTAGAGCTAAAGCTATAGCTTAGTTTACTTTTTGATTTCAATACTTTGCATGATTTTTACTAACAAACAAGGTTGCTGATATCGAATTTCTTGTTATCAAATAGATAAAATCCCACGGGAGATGATTTCATTGTTATGATCATTGATGGATGTTATCCATTAGCGATCTTTCAAAAAAAAATTTTTTTTACGCAAATGTTTTTTTGAAATGAATTTTAAAGAAACGAAAAAAAAAAAATTCCTGAACATTGTTATGTTCGATCGGATTTCAAAATTTCTCGTCGTACTCTTTTGGGATTTCTTCCGATTCATTACAATCCTGATATTCAAGAGTAAGAAAAAAAAAAAAAAGAGAAGGTATTTATTAATGATTCCATCTATGTATATCGTATAGAAATAGACAAAGCAATATGATAGAACAAATTTTATCAGAGTTTTTTTTGCACTCACATTTATTACTGCATTGTTGAATCATTTTGACGTAAAGCATTGAAGGCATATACTTCTTACGGTCCTTCTGAAACCTATTTCTGTAGTAGAATGAAAATAATTAACATTTATAGTTTATAAGAATTATTAAATTAACCAGTTATATTGTATGTTCGAAGTTATGTGACGTTTTCCTCCTTAATTTATCAAAATTTAAAGCTTATTTAAAAGCGGCAAATCATTGAAAATGCTATTATTTGTAGTAAAGTTATTTGGACAAAATGATTCTTAAAAATTTTGAAATTAAAAAAACTTCAATTCCTTTCTTTTTTCTTGAAAAAATGAAAAGGCTGAATGCATTAAACAATAAATTTTTATAAAGTAGAAAAAAGAAATGAAAAATAAAACGAAAAAATGTGAAATGTATGAAATATATCGATGCATATTTGCATAAAATTATATTTTTATCTTATATTTCATAAAAAAATTTAACATTTTTTTATGATTCATAAAGTGATCGAAAATCAACAGGCACAAGAATTTTGAACCTTTCTGCCAGATTAAAAAAAAAAAAAAATAAATAAATAAATAAACTATTAAATTAATTCTTTGATCAAGTTTATAATAAATGCATTAGACAAGTTCATAATTAAAAAAAAAAAAAAAAAACCTATTTGAAAATAACATTATAAATGATGGGCATGATAGAAAAGATGAGAACAAAAATGATATGATATGATATGATATATATACATAAACGATATACATTAAAAAAAAATAATATATATCTTAAATGATATATATCTATGTATAAAAAATGATGATAACTTGTTTATCAATTAGTGTCATTCCGAAACAATCAATCTTATCACTTAAATATTATGATAAAATGTTATTGTTTAAAGATTTTCTTTTTTTATTTTCTTAAATAAATAATAATTTTGTTAACTTTTCGATAATTCATATCTAATGAGTCATGCGAGAAAAAAAAAAAGTAAAAGAATTATATTTTAAGGAAGCGCTAATAGTAATAGAAGAAAAAAAAAAGTGAGGAATTTATGACATTTTTTATTTATTTTCTTTTCATTATTCATATTTATACTTCATATCATTTCATAAAAAATTATGAAATTATTTGAAAATAATATTATAAATGATGTTGATATGATAGAAAAGATAAGAATGTTGAAATTTGTATAAATTTTAAAAATGATTATTGCCCGAGAATTCTTGTTGATCTTTTGGAAGCTCTTATGTACACTAACCAATAAGTTGTCATTGATGAAAAATGAACTTTGATCTGTTTGACAATAATCATCATACATATTTATTCTATATATTGTTAATATTGTTAAATCTTTGTTTTGTTTTTCTTTCTTTTATTTTGCAAATTTCAAGCTTTATTCATATTCAAGAAAAAAAAGGAAAAATACCGGAATAAATTTAAATTAAATTTGAGAGAATCTTCAACAATCAAACGATTTAATCTTATTCCGGATATTTTCCAACAATCAAACGATTTAATCTTATTCCGGATGTTTTCCAATAATCAAACGATTTAATCTTATTCCGGATGCTTTTCAATAATCAAACGATTTAATCTCATTTCCTAAGTCGGATAAAGATAAATTGAATATTTATTATGATTGAAACTTTTACAATGATTAAAATATTTCCGGTTGTAATTACATATAAAAGAAAGGAAAAAGAAAAAAAAAAAAGGAAATTCCCCAAATAAACATCGATAAATTTTAGCGATATTGAATTCTAAATATGTCAAAGAAGTTAGCTTTTAAATGTTAGCATTCTAACAGCTAAACAACAACATTCATATCATTTCATATGCTTTCATTTTTGTTTACATAATCACAAGTATAAATTGATAGAGAATATTTCTGCACTTTAGTTATTGAAATGTGAAAAAAAAAAAACAATAAAATTTATTCGTTTTTTTTTACACGAAATTAATTCTTTTTTAAATTTGAGAAGAAATATAATAAGAAAAGAAAAGAGAAGCGCAAACAGTAATTAAAGGAAGCAAATAACATTTGCGCTTTAGCACCCTTAAAATGATTTCATTTATTATTGATTAGGAATAAACTATTAATGCTATATGAAATGAATAAGTGACAGAGTGTCACATTGATAGTTATGAAATAGGAAAGGAAAAAACTGGATTAGCCTGATTGGAAAATATGCAAATGAATGCAATCACTCCATTTTATTCCTCTCCTTTTTCTTATTCATATCTTTCATTTGTCACAATCTTCTCTTTCATAACTCCTAATTCTTTGCATACCAAAATTGTCACATCATTTCATTTTAATCAATATCATTCAACTATTACCACTTCTTTTACCTATCTTTGCCATTCCACTTTTTTCCTTTTTTTTTTACTTTAAATTATTTTCATAAAAATTTGATAGAAAAAAGAATTTTGGATATAATGAAAAGTTTGGTGACATGTAAAGATTAGTATTATTTCCATTATTGTTCTTATTTTAATTTCAAATTAACCAAAATTGCTATCACTTTAATTTTAGGATGACAAAAATGCTCTCATTTACCCTTTTTTTCTTTTGATAACTTCTATCGTCTCAAATATGCAAATTCAATAAGATGAAGAAACAATTCTTGAGAGTTTATTGAATTACAAATGAAATTCATTTAAAAGAAGCACACATTATTGCATGAATATGTGAAATCTTTTGCACTTTTGCTGTATTTTCTGTTTTTTTTTTTTGTTCTCATTTAAATTTTGAATAAAGGAAAGATGAAAGAGCAAAGATTGAAAGAGCAAAGATCAATGTCTGAGTTAAATTTAACGAGAAGAACAAGTTTGAAATAAATTAACCAACCGGAAATATTTTTATGCTATTTGAGTGTTTTATTGCAATACAAAGAATTCATTAACCATCGCATATGTACATTTGTGTCTTTAAAGAAAAAAAAAAAAAAAGAAATTAATAACATTAATGAAAGATAGACCACCAGATGGGTAAAGAGTATCATTTTTTTTTTTATAATCTACCAGATGTTTACATATACGGGAGGGAGGGGGGAAAGTTTATATTCTCTTAGATTATATTTTATATATAAAATATGATTTAACAATTAGCAAATAATATCTAATTTTGGTTAAGTTATTACTTAATTGTCAATAATTGATTCAATAGTTAGCATACAATTACTTTTGTTTTATCACTATAAATCCAATTGATAGTATGATAAGGAGATGGGAAATAATTAATTAACACGATAGGATTAGAATTACTATCATAGTTGTTTGGCACAGAATAATATGTATGATGAAATTTTAGAAATTTTATAGAATAACCAAATTAAATGATGTATATCCGCAATGAATTGAATAAAGAAAAACAGAAACTGATAAGACAGT
>NW_018108480.1:56929-58689 GCF_000183805.2 Loa loa
ATCAAATCTAAGCTTAACCTATTGATAATTGAATTAGAAGTAATTTTGGTTAAGTTATTACTTAATTGTCAATAATTGATTCAATAGTTAGCATACAATTACTTTTGTTTTATCACTATAAATCCAATTGATAGTATGATAAGGAGATGGGAAATAATTAATTAACACGATAGGATTAGAATTACTATCATAGTTGTTTGGCACAGAATAATATGTATGATGAAATTTTAGAAATTTTATAGAATAACCAAATTAAATGATGTATATCCGCAATGAATTGAATAAAGAAAAACAGAAACTGATAAGACAGTGTTAGTAAAAGAAAGAAAAAAAAAAGTTTCAATTTCCGGAAGAAAAAACGGATTAATTCCGTTTTTTTTACAATCGCTAAAAGAAATATTTCTCGAAATCGTTTAAACCTGTCATCAAAATATTGTTTTTTTTTTTTAATAAAATCATTATTGCACTTCTTGTTTTGTTCGAATATTTAATTGAACTTTTAAGGAATAACAAACTTGCAGATACCATTCATTTACATTTTAATAGCAATGATAATTTTATTGAAATGCAAAAAATGATTTAAAAAAGTTAATTGATTTGACAGCAATTAATTTAGCTAATTAACAAAGAAATTATTAAGAGAAAGCAATTCACCTACAATATGAGAAAAAAAAAGTGCAAAAAAAAAAAAAAGGAAAAAATTAGGATTGAATGGTATTAAAGAGAAATTTTATTTTAAAATGATACATGGCTCCTCTCCTATAAATAGGCTAAGCTGAACATTTCATATCCAGTTTCTCATAGTTTTATATTAAATTTAATCGATCGAATTTATGAGTAAATATGAAAAATGTGAAAGGGAAAGTAAAGAAGAAACGTTTGATATGAATGAAGTAAATACGACAAATTACTAATCTGAAAATGAAACCGATCTAACTAATTTGGGAAAAAAAAACTCATAGAAGCTGAAATTATAAATCTACTATGAAATTAAAAATGTGAAGGAGAAGTTGTAATGAAAATAAGAAAAATAAATAGATTGGCTAGAAAGCTAAAAATTAGTTAATTAATTAGCTAGAAAAAAAATTAAAAAAAAGACTTATAATAGTAATATACCTAATCAATTCTCTTAACTGATCACTATTTGAAGGTAATTATCATTTCAAATGCTATAAATTTATCCAGAATAAGCTTCCTGAAGAAAGTGAAGCAAAAATTGTAATGGAAATACGAAATAAATGAATTCAAACATTTTATGACATGAAAGTATAACAGATAGGTATACTTGAAAGATTGATAGGTGTGTATGATTAAAAAGAAAATTCGTTTGTGTCACATCATTTCTTATCATTTCAATTTTACTGTTAACGACTTGATTGCTTCAGCTTATCAGTAAATGGCTTATTTCATCATCTATTATAAAAAATGAAAAATTTTTTCATATTTTTAACTTTTCAATTTGTATATACAAATATAATGAAAGATTAAAAAGAGAAAAGAAAAAAGACAATTTTAAAGTGAAATTATTTTGTATGTCAATGATGATTGACAATAATTTGAGAAAAAAATTGAAAATTTTATAAATTTTGATAAATTTCGAAAAGAGAATTGATGATGATGATGAAAAGATAGTAAAGGACAAAGCGATCTATTCAATACAAAATTGAATCATTTCAGTCAAGACCTAAAACCCTTTTGCCTTTGTAAACAACAAACACAATTCGTAACCAACCAACCAACCAACTAACCAACCAACCAAC
>NW_018108480.1:59307-67455 GCF_000183805.2 Loa loa
CCAACCAACCAACCACCACCAGCATTATTTAAATAATACATATGCTCAAACATATTGATTATTATTTTCAAATTTCCCTTTCTTAGCAACGTTTCATAGATTCAAATTATAGTACAAATTTTGTTGCATTATAATTCTTTCTAAAATTTACTTATTCATAAAATAATTAAATTTGAATTTAATTATCGAATAAATAAAACGATTGAAATTTATTTCTGAAATAATTTACTTTACGTTTATTTTACAATATATCGAATAATAATCTTTTACTGTTTTTTTTTTAATTAAAAAATTTAGATCTATCTTTATATGTAATATTTAAATGATATATGTAACAATATTTGCAGTAAAATATGTTGAAATGAAATGATTACTTATAGTTATTTGGAATTGAATAAAGTTAAAAGAAGCTGCTTATCATTGAAAATAATTTCAAGAATTTTCAAAAGGAAATGCTTAAATTAATTTATTCTTTTTTTCTAATCCATTAATTAGTTGAAAATTTTTCGAATCAAACTTCTTTTAACCTAACTTTATTTGGCTATCATTTCATATACAATTTATTTTGGCTCTTATTTTAACATAAAATAAACCAAGCATGAATTTATGTGACAATAAAAATGCATATGCAATCAATCTTCAATGTTGACAAACCTTTACAATTGGTTGCTTAGTTGCACTTAAAACTTCTTAGTGATGATGATGATTCGATCGTTATATAATTGCACCTTGCACTTTTTACAAATATTCAAATATTTTCAATTTTAATTTTCTCATATTAAAATGTATTTGGCAATTTTTTGATTTTAAAATTCCAATTTTTCAATTTTGAAATTTCAAAATTGAATGAAGCAAGCAGTGATATTTTCAGCAAAAAAAAAAAAAAGTAATTTATAAAATAAGCAATTTGAAGACATTTCTTTTTGATGATTCATTTTTAAACAAGAACAACAAAAGGCATTTCTCTTCGATGATTCATTTTTAAATAAGAATAAAAATGAAAATTGTGGAGTTTTTAGGAAAAGCAAAAAAAAAAATTCAATTTTAGATTGAAATTCAACTGGAAATAAATGTACCATTTATTGCTTCAAAATATTCGTTAAATAATTTTTGTTAAATTTTTGGTAAAAGATGAAAAAGAAAAAATCAAAGCAATTTCATAAGAAAATTATGACATTTGCGCAAGATTTTATTCAAATATGCGCAATTTTGCTCATATCAATGAGTTTAAACAATGAAATGAAAATATATTTTACTATTACATATAATGTGACGCCAAAACAAAATGAAATGAAAATTAAATTTTTAAAATTTTTTACATGAATGGGAAGATTTTTCAAAATATTAAGAAATTTTAATTAGCATTCGCATAAGAATAAGCTTAGTAATACAAGTTTTAATGCCATTTTTTATTTTTGGAAAAAAAAAAAGGACTTGTTATAGAAGTGTATTATCATATATTTCAATGATTAATTTTTATTTTCAATCAGTTAGATTAATTTTTAATTAAATTTGAAAAATCATTGGACTGAAAGATATCCATTTGAAATGATTTTAAATTGATTGTAATTAAAGGATTTGATTATTAAATGGAAGGTTGAATAATTGAATTGATCACTTTTTTATAATTTCAATCCTGAATTCCTTTCATTATCCATTACATTCCATTAATTTCATATTTTATAATTATTATTTTCCTTCTTCAATCGACCAATTACATTTGTCCTCTTATATCATTCGGCATCACAAATTTCATCCTCTCTTTCTTACTTTTTCTCTCTTAGATAATATAGTGAAATCCTTGAACGAATTTGATATTTATGCGCAAAATTATTCAAATTTCGAAGGTCTTTTTTTCAAGTATAATTCGAATTTTCAAAAATTTTTGTCATAATTAATTAACTTAAAATAGCATTAATATTAATTTCATGCGCACTGATCCATCGTTTTATGTATTACTTATCTGTAGCAGTTGCAGCAAAAAATAATAATAAAAAAAAAAAAAATTCACACGAAATGTGCTAAAACGCAAAATGAGGCCTGGTATTTTTTTTGAATAATATATCATTTTCATTCAATTAATTAGTGAAAATCACTAGCGGGAAATAGCATTAATTAGAAATCGTCATAGAAAACTTAAAACAAACCAAAAATATATTTTTAGTATTTGAGTATTTGAGTAAAATCACTGAATGCGATGAATTGATATTCCGTGAGAAAATGATTAATGATCTAGTTTGGCCTTGTGTGGCATTCTATTGACAGAAAAAATAAGTAACCTAAAATCGAATCCCACCTGGGATATTAATAAATTAGCATAATAGTTCATCTACAAATAAAAAAGATTTCATTACAACCTCAATATTCTTCAATTTATGAACTGCTAAAAAAACTTGATTATGTTTGTCAGTCTCAATTTTTGATGACAATTTCAAAGAAGCATGATGATTTTCAAATTAAACAGCATTTGAAATGTGACACAAACTGAAAATGTCCCATATGAAATTGAATAGAAATGAATGAGTAATTTTTGAAACTATAAAAAAAAAAAAGAAAATAGTGATTCATTCCATAAATATTTTCGAAAAAAAAAAATCAAATTTTTACAAAAAAAATTCCAATGGATGAAATTCGATTTTCTCTTTCTTAAAAGAAAATAAAGCGAAAAAAGGCACATAAAAAAGTATACGCACAATAATTGTCTAAATCCAATACGATTTTAATATGTTGAAGTTAAGTCGTAAAATAATTAAATACTTTCTTCAAGCCATTTGTTGAATTCAATGTCATTTTGAAAAGTTTGAAAATGACAGGTGACAAAATTTTGCGACAATACAAAAGAATCAATTACAAACATTTAATCACAAAATGAATAACTATGCATTTCAGCATATTGATTTTAATATTTTTACTTACTGGAAAAACTATCGTGGCAATAGAATTTGCAAAGAAAAAGAAAAAAAAAATCGTACAAAAGAGTGGAAAAAAAATGAAATTATTCAATTAAAATTCAAAAACTTGTTAAGAAATTAAAAATACAGCTAATAATTATTGAAAATATTGCAGCTATAATCAAGAATGATAAAATGCAAAATGACAAATATGACTCTCTCAATTTGAATGATTTAATTTATATTAATCGAAGAAATTTTGAAAATGCTACCTGAGATAGGTCATATATGTCCCCAAGTATGAAACAATTACAATATGAAAAGGCATAAAAGAAGCAGGAGAAATGAGCTAATTTTAAGCAATGTTGATTAAAAATTATAATTTTAGAGGGCAGTTTATTAGCATCACTTTGAGGGTCGAATAAGCGGCTAATTTGAAGCAATACATATTTGTTTCAAGGATAAATTCAATCAAAATCTTTGATTCTTCTTGGTTAAATTAGCAATTTTTTTATTAGCTAATGCGTAAATTTGTTTCTATTTTTGCTATTCAATGAAAGCTAAATGTTTTCCAATGGAATATATATTTCAAATACAACGAAAAATGTTCAATTTTTCACCGTTTATTTAAATAAAAAAAGAGAAGAAACAAAAGGATAAAATCGCACAAAAACATTTATATATGTGAAAAAAGAAATTCATTTCTTGAAATCAAATATAAAAGTAATAAATAATAAATTGTTGACAATGAAAGAGAGACATTTATGCAAATTTCTTCAAAGAAATGGAAATTTTCAAAATTGACCTTTTTCCTCCTCTCTTTATTATCGAGCTAATTAATAATGATGGAATGAAATAAGGCATTTAATTTTATGCAATTTCAAAATTAGCAATAAATGAAAAGGAAATTCAGACTAGGATATTGAAAGATCGTTGAATTGAGAATCAGTTTCGAATGGAAATTACTCATTCGATAAAAGAGTGGTAAGAATTTAAGGCCAAAAAAGTATCATTAATAATATTAATGGAAGAAAGAGTGAATGAACTTCTATCCGTAAATTTCCAGCAGTTTGTCCTTCATGTATTATCTCACCACCATTACCATCATTATCAGCTTCAGCTCTTGCTTCACTTAATTCAGTTGACGTATCACCATTATCATCATTCGCAGATGGTAATACATCACCAACTATAAAAAAAAGTTTATGAAATTTTCGTGATATTCAAAAATTATTCTTTTGTCACACTTTTGAAATCTTAATGTCAACATAATAAATTCATTCCATTATTCAAATTTTTAATTACTTTCATTTTTTGACAAAAAAAAACAAACAACTTGGCATGTTAATTAATATCAACAAAAATTAAAAATAGATAATTAAATTTTTGAACTCTCCTCACCTTTCATATCATCTTGTCCATCCAGTCCTTCTATTGCTTCACCATATTCATCACCTTCTTTTATTTTATTTTCACTTATTCCATCTAAATCTTCTCCATGAAATTGATCATATCCAACATTATTTATGCCATCTTTTGATACCTGATCCATTTCATCATGTTCACCGGAATCAGTTGATTCCGGTATCTCATCATCCAAGGCATCATTTTCAGCCACTACTACTCCACAAGTTAACCCTGTGAAGCCCTCATGACAAACGCATTTTCCACATTCACATCTACCCTGTTCACTGCAAATTTTCTGAAAAAAAAACAAAAAGAAAAATTAAGTTAAAAGTTAGGGATACTGCCAATAAAGTTAAAATAAACTAAATTTGAAAGATTTCACAAAAAGAAACCAAAGTTAATAATCATAAAGATATCAGTGAAATAAGTGCGACAATTCCGCTTCTATGCGTTTAACTAGCTGCTAATAAAGTTAAAATATATTAAAATATGAAAAATTCTACGAAAAAAATCAAACCTAATCATAAAAATATCAATGAAATAAGTGCGACAATTCCGCTTCTATGCCTTTAACTATATAATATAAAACATTTGTGCAAATATAAACGTTTTTCTTTTTTTTCATTGAATATTTTTGAAGATTTTTAATATGAATGAAAAAAATTCCCATAATTCTCCCTAAAAACTTACTCCGCCTTCAAGACATGGTGATGTATCAAGAGCGCATGAGCAATCATCGCCTGTATAACCTTCTTCACAATGACATTTTCCACATTTACATTCACCTTGACCTGCACACATTCTACCTTGAGAAGTTGGACATGACATATTTTCGCATTCACAATAATCTCCACGAACCTATAATACATTTCAGATATCTCAAAAAATTTTCTCATATTCCATCAAAATTACTAAATTTAATTGGCTGAAAAAAAAAACTCATTAATTATAATTTCTTAATTATAAAGAAATAATAATTTTGACATGAAAATTAACGCATAAGATTATTTGATAATAGTTTATATAAATTTATCAAAGGTCAATTAATCAGATCAATTATCTGTTATCATTTTAAAGAAAATATTTTATTATCTTTATCAATTAACTGATCATTCACTATGCATTTAGCATATCTCACAAAATTTTACATTTTCCTTCATTACATTCCAATATTTTTTCTAATATTAAAATAAAAAAAAAAGAAAAAACCTGAAATTCGTATTTTGTGGTAAAATTAAATCGATGAAATGTTTAAATAAACTTACATGTTCGACATTGCAAACACAATTACCGCATTTACATTGACCGTTACCGCTACAAATTAAATCTTTCGGAGTCCTGAAAAGAGGGTAAAGTTTAATTTTTAGTCTGATATTGTCAATGTGATTATCTTGTTGAGCTATTGAGTAGGATATTTTATCATCCTATTTTCAATCAAATTTGAAATTAAATATGAATTTGAATTTTTTGAAATATGAAATGCTACACTACGATGATATTTATGCGATTATTACATATATGTATATTTTTTGAATTCTAATTACTTAAATTGGAAATAATTGATAATAATTATTGATTCTTACTTTCTACATCTATTTTCCAATTCTTGTGCTGATGAAGCACCATGCTGTTTCAAATCACATTCACAATGACTTCCACCTTTACCTGGTTGACATTCACATACACCACAAATTAAATCTCCTGCTCCATAACATAATGGTGATTGCTTTTCCTAAAATAAAAATTTTCAACCAATTAATATAAATATAATAAATGAAAATTAAATAAATAATTCATTCGCAAACAAAACACATTTTGTTTTTACATTAATTAAAAGGTCAAAAGGTCAATGCAAAAGTTTTTCGTTGTAATAACATATTTTATCGTTCCATAAAAAAATATTTAAAATAGGGAATTTGGAAAAAAAAAACAAAAAAGAAGCAATAAGATTGCAATATCTAAAAAAGGTATGATAATGATGATCTATTAAATGGAAAAAAAAAAAATGTTTCAATTACCTGATTCTGTACTTTTTCACATTCACAACCACAAGAAGGTGTGATATACAAAGCGGAAACAGTCTGATAACCATATGCGCCAATAGAAACAGCAATATCACCACCTGATTTACATTCGTTCAATGATACTTTCGCGAAAAATTCGATTTTTTCACCTATTGCAACATTTGGACATTGTCGTCCTTGTACTCGCTTTCTAGAAACATTTAATTTTTGAAATTGAAGAAATCTAAATCAATCAATAATTCGAGAAAAAAAAAACGAAGCTGTAATTTGGATAAATGAATAAATGAAACAAAGTAAATTTAATATTCAAAAAGCAAAAAAAAAATCAGATTTAATAATATTTTAATATCATTTGATTAATGTAATCAATTAATTCAATTTGATAAGATATAAAGAAACAATTGATTCATTTAAGAATTTAATTTAAATAAATGGATTATTTCATTTTTCTGACAAAAAAAATATCAAACATTATTATTTAAATGGTAAGGATAATAGCTATCTGTTTAATTATAAATTTTAAATTTGAAAACAAACCCTCCACAAAGAATAGAAAAGTCGATACCGACACCCAATGATCGGAATTCGCTGGTTTGTATGATGAAATCACGTTGATTTAGTATCTGTGGACTATGCAGATATTTGAATGGTACTTCCAAGATATCACCTAGAAAAAAAAAAAAGAAAGAAGGAATAAGATATCAGGTAAATGAGGTCAATTTATAATATACAATTAGTATATGTAAATGTTTTTCAATTCCTTTTTAAATAAAGTTTAACACTTAAATTTTCAAAGTATGAAAATAAATTTGAATTTTTAAATGAAATATCCGAAAGTGTCACTTAATACTGGTAGATTGTTGACAATCAGAGGATTCATATCATTTTTTATTAGCTTTAAGAAACTTTCACAAAGAGGGAAAGAATTCAAAGAATGAAATGTTATTTAATTCTGAAACAAAAATTTGAACATTTATCGAATATAAAGAATTTAATAAGATGTGAAATTATTAAGTAATAAATGAAAGTAGCGGTAGAAAAAAAAATAAATAAGCAGTGAAAGAAGTAAGTGATAAAAGTAAAACAGTGATAAAAATAAATAAGCAGTAAAAGTCAAGTAATGCGATAACTTAAAATGAAATATTTCATTTTAAGATGATAAGATGATAAAAGATTAGGTGATAAAAATTAACAGATTCATTCATAACATTCTATTAGCATTTACGAAAATTAATAAAAAAAAAAAAAAGACGAAAAAAGTCGTGTCAAATCATTTTGTTCATAACTGGGAGTGAAAAATGAATGAAAATGACAAAATATTTGACAAAATAGTGACAAAAGAGTGACAAAATATTTTATATAAATTGATAAAATTTGTGATGGAAGATTCCTTCAAGAATTTGTAATATAGATAAATGATATGCGTAATGGATAGGGATGAGAGAAGTGATTAAGTGATAAAAATTGATAGATTAGTTTGTAACATTCTATTATTTGATTAGCATAAGCTATTAAGATACAAGTAAAATTAGATGTAATGTTATCTGATGGAACATTTATTTCAAATTGCTTGATTATAATTACTTTAGCATGTTTAACTTTGAAGGATTAAAAGTTTGAAATTAACATATGTTTGATTAACAAATATAAGCTAATCAATGTAAGCTAAAAATTAATGCAAGTTAATTAGCATAAAATTACTGTAGTATAAGCTAATTAATGCAAATTAAAACTTGAAAAATGGATGAAATTTATTTCATCCATAAAAATCTCACATATATATAATTTTGAAATTGCAAAAAAGTTTTTTCTTTTCTTTTTTTTTT
>NW_018108480.1:67501-71047 GCF_000183805.2 Loa loa
TTTTTTTGCTAGTTATATGTCAAAAAGTACATTTATTCATAAAAAACAAAACAAAGTATGTTTTGTTTTTACTTTTTTTTTTCGTTTCTTTTTTTTTTCTTCGCGAAGATTTGTTTCGTGAATTTCAGTTTTAGTTTACAAGGAAAAATGAAATGAAATATCCGTACATTGTTTTTTTTTTTTCAAGTTGGAATTTGTTTAGTTTTTAAATTTAAAAATTTTTTTTAAAACTAATCAGTTGGTATATTTGAATTAAATTTTAAAGGTTAAACATGATAAGAGAATAATTTATTGCTAAATTAATCGTATTATTTATACATAACAGAATGATAAATGAAAAAAAAAAAGAGAGACAAATATCCGAACAGTTTGAGCTTTAACTTTTTTTAATTTCACCAAATAAACAAAAGATATTTGCAAGAATTTTTCCTGGGGATATATTTATTTGAATACTGAAAGAAAAAGAATTGAACTTTATGAAATTATAAAAAGAATTTCAAAAATTTACAAAAAAAAAGAAAAAAAATATAAAAGAAGTTTATGAATTTTTTAAAAGAAAAAGTATTTCAAATTATTTGCCATTTAAAAATATCAAAAAATATTCATTTTCATATATAAACTTAAATTATGATGAAAGTTTAAGAAAAATAATGAATGGGATAATTTCTTGCAGGCAATGATAAAAATAAAATTGAAAATATGAATTCGTTCATATTTTATAGTATTTTAATGATTTTACAATTTTATCAATAACATTTGATAATATATTTATTTTCAGTGCTATTTGTATTTTGATATTTTACAATTTTATCAGTAACATTTGATAATATATTTATTTTCAGTGCTATTTTATGAAGATAATGAAATTTGAGTAAGGCATGAGATAGGATTTGGATAATTAATAATAATAATAATTACCAGGTTTCATCCTTAAAACAACTTGTTGTGGTTCAAGTTGTACAATCGTTGCACCATCTGCTTGTTTACTTCCTAATGGCAAATTCTGAAATGATAATTAATTGTTTTTCTTTTTTTTTTTTGAAATGAAATTTTCGTAGAAAAAAAATTAAACAATATTTTGTTATGTCATCAATTTTTATAATAACATTGAAAAATTTTCGTAAATTTTCAGGTAAAAAATTTAAATAAAAGTTTAGGTAAAATCATAACTAAATTGTTACAATCAATAAAAGTTAACTACATGGGAAATTCTGAAATTTTTAAAATTAAATTTTTAAATTAAAAAAAAAGACTTCTGCACACTTTTCAAAATTAAAACATTACATTTTGTGGTATAATTCGAACTTCTGTAGAAGGTGAGTAAATAAGCGATGGAGCACATTTGCCTTGAAATTCAGATTTTAAGTCACATCGTGATGGACCTACCAAATGCTGCAATACTTTTTAATCTTTTCTTGAGGTACAAGTTTTTTTGTTTTTGTGTTTTTTTTTTTTGGAAACATTTTTGTTAGTTTAAATTTCATTTTATCTATCTATTGATAAGTATTACAGTATGCTTTATTGGCTTAAACTTGAATGATTAAATAATTATGCTTAATAAACTTAATATATTTCTCTAATTCAATTCTGTTCGTATTTAGAAAAGTTTAAGGTAAATCAAAATTTTCACAATTTTCACTTTTTCTTTTTCAAATAATTAATCCTTATACATAATTTTAAGTATCAATGAATGAAAAAATGCGCGCTCAAAAAGTTAAAGATAAATATTGGAACAATATTCTAGATTAAAATCAATATTCCAGATTTAAAGATCAATATTTAGATAAAAGGTTAATATTGGAGCTTATTTTGCATAAAATGAGTTCCTCAGTAAGCACATATCAATTAAGTTATATCAATCAAGCAAATAAAAAGTAATCATATAATTTTTTCTCGTATTTATATTTGACACTCTAAATTAATGACAGGTAATTTTACGCATTTCGTACTATTTCGGGTAATCGGAAATTTTAATAAGGCAATGACTTGAATATATTTTACCGAAAATTATTAAATCCATCATAAAGCTCTTATTTGTAATTTAAAAATTGATAATAAGGAAAGCAGTTAACAAACCGGATCAAGACACCATGCACATTCCGGATGTTGTTTGATACATTGGCCACAACTTCTACTACCCAATGTATTGGTGCATAATTTCCTGACATCTTTTGCAAATACTGAAATTCATTAATTTAATGAAACAAGGCATATTTGAATTTATAAACTAAATTTGTAATTAAAAAGTGCTGTAATTTATAAATTAAATTCATTCAAAATTTACTTACCATCAACAACAATGATAAATAATGCAAACAGCGAGTACATGTAAGGCTTCATTAGATGGAAAATAATTTCGAAATATCTGCAAATATTTCACAATTATAATATAACAAAGTATTGTACTTTCAGACAAATGCGCCATTTTCAAGGTGTTGAAATTATTTTTATAATCGCAATAAAACAAAGTATTGACTTTCAGACAAATGCGCCATTTTCAAAACATTTAAATTAATAAAAACATGCAATTTGCGAGTAATTAAAAGCTTTTCTTGCACTTTGAAATGAAATTAAACTTCAAAATGACATTAAAAAAGCTAAATCTTCCATTTCCCTTATTGTCGTGCAGTTTGTCGTTGTTTATAAAATTTTGTGAGAAAATTAAAAACAAAAAAAAATTTTAAATATAAAATAATAATGAATTTCTTCATCCTTCACTATCTTAATATTTTTGAGTGAATCTCTAATTTCTTGAAATGACTTAGTCAGCCTATTTAACTAGTCTGTTATTGTTTGATGTATTTGGTTATATGTTTTTAGCCCATTTGATAATATAATAACGCTGGCTGTTAATCCATTCATTCATTTTAATCAATCTCTTATCAGTGATGAAATGATGATAAATATTATTGATAATCAGAATTGAGAATGAATTTAGTTCTATGAGTACTTTAGAACTGATTTATATATACAAAAATAGTAAATCTATTCTCCGCTTTTATTTTTTTTTTTTCTCTCATATTTTCATTTTTCACTTTCTCCTCACCTATTATTCTTCACAATTCTCTTTTTTTTGATATTCATTTCTTGGCTAAATAATAATTGAAGATAATTAATTACTGTTTGACCTGTAAATTTGAAATGGAAAGATGGATTTTTTTGTCTTTTTTTCTTTCCAAAGAATCTATACTTAGGAATTATTATTAATTTTTTGTAATTAATAAGAGTTATGGCAAAAAAAAAAAAGAAAAAGCAAACAGCGCCAGAAAAAAAGAATCCTTGTTCAATTCCATCACGACATCTATCTGCTCGGATGAATCATTTAGCTATCACTGATCTTTTTAATTTCCGATATATACCAGAAGAAGATTGTTGTATCAACTAGCGACAAATGCTATAGCTTACAGATATTATATATATTATATATATTAAAATAATATTATAATTTAAAATAAATTTTATATTAGAAAAACGAAATTACACGAAGAATAAAAATTAATTAATAAAAATTAAATTAATAAAAACTTTTCTTTTAAAAAAAGGTTT
>NW_018108480.1:71415-76876 GCF_000183805.2 Loa loa
ATAAAATTTGAAATATTTTATTTGATTGAAAAAAAAGTATGAAAGTATAAAATAAATGAACCAATAAATAGAAGAGTTAAAAAAAATACAAACTTTAAAAGAATTGCCATGCAATATGAGCTATACGATAATCCAAAGAAATAAACTATTTCTATGAACAATTTCTTCTCTTTCTCTTTCTCTCCCTCTCTCCCTCTCTCTCCCTCTCTCTCTCTTTCGTAAATATTTTTTCTTCTTTATGATTTGTGAGTTTTTTTTTCAAAAAGAAAAAAAATAAATAAAACGATTATTTTTAAAACTTTGTTTTTGACAATATTATTCTATTACTTTATTATTAAAATAAAATATAAAAATTAATCTCTTTTTTCGATATCACTCTTAACGATTATTTAATTATTTAAAACCAATGCTTATCTTCCTAAATAATCTTCAACTGATTATTAGCAAAATGAATTTGTAATTTATCATTTAATAATTAATTACAGATAATAATTCATTGAAAATATTACATATTTTAAAATAATTTTTGTTTAATTTTTGATTAAAATTGATGCTTACAATCATAGTGAATGGAATTAATTTAATAAAATGAATGATAGATGTATGTTTATCAAAAAAAAAAAAATTAACGTTTGTTCAAGGATCCTGAATATGCTTTGATTATAACTGATCATTAATCTTCTTCTTAATGATAACGTCATTTTAAATTTAAAAAAAAAAAAACTAGAATTAATTGTTAGCAAAAATATATGAATGATCAAAGTTTTCTTGTTTTCTTGCCAAAACCATTTGTTTGAATAAAATTGATGCTATCATTCTTTGGTAAAATTCATTTCAAACAAATTTTACATTAAAATATTTTGGAATAAGAGAAAAAAAAAAAAAAAACGAAATAAACTGTGAAAAAAAAAAAAATTTTCCGCTCCAAAGCGCATTATACAACTGTTACCAAATCACTTTCCTATCACATTGATATTTCCGGTGGAAGTATAAATTTCGACAAACTGTAAATTTAAACAACAACAGTGATATATCTTATGGTAATTTGTGTGAGATGAGAAAAATGTAAGTACAGTTTATTTAGTTTTAAATTGTAGCTAATTACTATTAAGCTCATAAAATTGTTTGATATCCGTTATTCAATTGTTCGCATGAATTCATATTTCAGATAATTTGCGCCTCATAATTTCTCGCAGGAAAAAATACCAAAAACAATCATTGATTTAGCACATGAAAAAGTTCAACATGAAAATTTGCAATTAATTAAAAAATTAGAAGCTCAAGGTTAATTATTATCTTTTTTTTTTTTTTTTTTTGTTACAATTTACAACTTTTAAAGAAATAAATTTTGCAAAGATTTGTCGATTTATTCAAAAATATTTTGATTTTGGATTAAATTATTATTATTTTTATGATTACTTACCTGCGTCGGTTTCAACAATTTTACCTGTTCTATTGAGGAAAATAATTAAATTTTACTGGTAATTGACCTGAATCATACTGAGATTGAGTGAGATTTGCATTAATAGTGATTTAATTACTTTAGAGTGCAAAAAATTTGTCAACAAAGATTAATTAGTTATTTGAGTAAAATAAATGTTGTCTTAATTAAATTAGGAAATTCTCTTGTAAAAAAAAATAAAATAATGCATTTCACAAAGATTGTCAAAAACTTTAAAAAACAATCATTCAGCAAATCATTAACATAATTAAATGATTGTATAGAAATCATTCGATCAATCGTATCAAGATATCTTTAATTATCAATCTTTTAGTAGTTTTATATTTTTAAATTTCCAAATGATAATGATGAAGAGTGATATCATTTAACAAAATCATAAAACAAATGAAAATGTCTTGAAATAATTTCGAAAATTTTCAACATAAAGCAATAAAGGGTAAGATAAAAGCGAAGTTTAACAAATTCTTGAAATTTTGTATATTTTTTTTTTTTTTTTGATGGGTGGAATTTTTTTTGTTTTGAAAATTTTTCAAATGTTAAAAATACTCGTTGATATTTTTTTTAACAAAGTTGGATATATACTACAATTATGTTATTTTCATTTTTACCTGTGAGCGGGATCAAATTCTGCCAACTGTTAGCTTATGTAAGCTTTAGAAACATGAAGTCGAAACTTGTTTTCTTTTTTCTTCTTTTTTTTAGCATATTAAATATTGGATCCGATATATAATTTCAATAAATTAAAAATATATGGAAAAAAATTCTATCAATCTATATGACATTTGGTATTCAAATTTATGGTACTTGATGAAAGTATCATAAATTTGAAAAAGTAAAAACTGAAAATCAAATTTTAAAACTGTTCAATCTTTCATTCTTTCAATTAGAATAAGTAAACGAAGATCCAAAAAATTTTCTGCTATTTTTGAATATGACGTGAAATCTCCTTACCAAAAAAAAAAAAAAGAAATTTACGAGAAAAATATCCGAAATTTGTTGTATTTTAATGTTAATTCATTATTGATTTTCACTAATTAATTAGTTAAATAATAAGAAAAAAATTTTACGATTTGTTTTCTCGATGTTTGCATATTCAGAACATTTCCAATATCATTATGATACAGTTGTTCACTGATTAGAATCGTTTAGAACAGAAGTTAATGATAACTAGTCGAACTATCCGATGATTCGAACTACATCCTTTTAATTAGTCAATATTTGCAATTAATGATAGTGAATGTTGGAGAAGGTTAGATTTGTTTAATTTGTAATGCTCATTTTCAATCCTAATCGGATTGTTTGTTGATGACAAATAATTAGACTAGGACCCATTTAATATATTAATACTTTTTAGGCTAGTAGTAGCTAGGAAATAAGCCAAAAGCCATCATTGAAGAATGATCTCATTAAAATGACTTACCACAGTACAGCACTATCATCTTTTTCATTTTCTCATTAAAACTAATGAAGCAGTGCTACTCATTAACTTCAAATCCTCTTATATATATATATATAAAGGGACGGGCTATACAATGCTAATTACCGAATATTTATTCGCTTTTTAGGATTGAACTACCATTACGAAATAAAAAAAAAAAAAATCAAATAATATTTTAAAAAAAAAAAGGAAAAAGTCAAAAAATTAAATAATATTGAAACAGTAATTATATTCATTGGTCAAAAACTAAGACAAATTATGAAATGACTGCTTGGAATTAAAAATTTAAATAGGATTTTGAAATAATCTGTCAAAAGATCAAAAATCAAAATGTAATCAAATTTCCTCGAATTTGTGTAATTTTCAATAAATTGTCCGGATCGAAATTTCATAATTTCATAATTTGTTAGTTTTTTTTTCTGAATCGGAATTTAATTTAAATTTATTAGCTAAAAAAAGCTAAAAAAAAAGTAAACTGTTATTGCTGTTTGATTCGTTAAGAACTTTTAGACATTACAATAAACAAACAAGATTTGACCTTTCCCTATTGCTAATGGGGTCAGAATAAACAATTAGATAGGATGATTAAGATAGTCTCAGTCTCACATCCGCAATAATCTGCACTAACTTCATCCATCCATTTGATAAATAGTAAAGTAACCAAGCAAACAAGCAACGTCACTTCGGTAAATTTCTCACCGAACAATTGCGCACGATATAGATTATCAGTCAAATCTGCGGTTTCTAATCTCTATCAAATCTATTTTAAGTTAATTAATTAATTTCTAGCTGAACATCGTTTTTTAAGCAATTGCAAACATTGAAATATTAAAAAATTTGTGCATTTTTTCAGTGATATATTTTTTGCATTTAATTAATTAATTTGAAAAGAAAAATTAATTTGAATGCAATAATTAATTTTTCCTCAAAATTAAAACAATAAAAACTTCAGTAATACATTTTGTCTGAAATTTTCAAATTTGTTTCTTAAGGCTAAATTAAAGTTAATATTAATCGATTTGTAAATAGCTATTTAAAATAAACTCTTAATTCTTCATCGATAAACAATCATTTGAAATAGAAAAAAAAAAACTTGACTAAAAATTTAAATAATTTAAAAGTATTATTTTTTTGAATGAAATAAATTATAATTTTGAATGAGCTTAAATTTCTAAATTTTTTTCAACAAAATAAATCATTAGCAAATTATTTAAATTGCTCTCTTCTAAATTGATATACCACAAAATTCATCAATTCTATAAATTCATAAAAATAAAAAAAAAAAAATTTTAACGAAATATCTAATAAACAATTGCAAAAGATAACTTTTCCTAATTTCAAATTTTTTAGAAAACGGAAACTGTACAATCAATCGGATCGAATTGGATCGAACTGTATCAGACTCAAACACTTCTCATCGTTGAATGACGACAAAGTACTGAAGAGGAAACTCAAGAGGCACATGTGTTCAACAGAACAGCAACAGATGCTACCTTTCCTAAGATTTATCCATATGGTTAGTATATTTTACATGATATATACTATTTCGTGTTTCATTCAAAATAAATATTAATGTAAAAAAAGAAAACAAAAAAATAAAAAAAAATGATTTCTCATGCTTAAGTATTATTAATTTGAACATTTTTTTTTTCAATAGTTTCAAATAATTAACTGAATATATTACTAATTAATTAATAAATATTAAACTTGAATAATTATACTTCTTTAAATTAACTAAAGCTGAATGTATTACTAATTAATTAATAAATATTAAACTTGAATAATTATACTTCTTTAAATTAACTAAAATGAAAATATTTGTTATTTTGTATTAATGAAAAGGCTTAATTCTTCAATATTTTATTAATTACTTAAAATTTTCCAAAAAAAAAAAAAAAAAATTCCTTCTAAATTTACTCTTTTATAAAGAAATGAATTACAAACATGAAAAGAGTTTTAAAAAATGAAGGAAGAAAAAAAGAGAGAGAGAGGGAGAGAGAGGGAGAGGAGAAAAAGAAGAGGGAAAAAGAGATGAAATAGAGGGGAGAGGGAGGGAGGAAGAGAAAAACAAATAATATTGCAAAATTTTAGAATAGAAAAAATTTTTTTGCACTCTTTAAATTTTGTTTAAAAAATTGAGCTCAATTGTGGATTGTCAAAAAATTAGCGCTCATACTGCAATTGTTTACATAAATTTACTAATAGTAATCCGATAATTCTCATCACAAATCAAAAATTTGAGATAAAAATTATTAGGAAAATAGCAAACGATTCTGAAAATTGCATCAAAGAAAAAAGAAAAAAAAAAAAAAAAAGAAAAGGAAAGAAAAGAAGATTAGAGGAGAATTTTTCCATAAATGCAATTTCATGCAATTATATATAATTTCTATTAATTCAATTCCTATACGATTATTACTTAAATTATTTTTTCAAAAATTATTAAAAGTTAAATATTTGATAAGTTAAAAAAAAAATTTTCTTTTTTTTATTTTTGTTTTTTTTTTCCGCAATAAATACCAATGAAATCCGTTTTGACGAATGGAATCCGTTTTGTTGCCGTG
>NW_018108480.1:77330-81527 GCF_000183805.2 Loa loa
AAACCGATGATTAATAGCATTTCACAATGATATCTATTCAGATTTGTTAATTTATTTCGATAACTAAAGCTTCTTTCTTCTTTCTTTCTTTCTTTCTTTCTTTTTTTCTTTTCTTTTCTTTCTACTACGATCAGAACGATACGTTTGTTTTCATAACTATCTGATGAACTAACCTTGAAAATTGGAACGGTAATGTATTTGATAATCATAGAATAGAAGAGATGTTTAAGACCAAATGATAATTGATTAGATCGATCGATTTGATAATCATAGAATAGAAGAGATGCTTAAGATTAAATAATAATTAATTAGATAATAGCTATGTTGGAAAAATTTAAAGGTTATGAAAAATTCCAATATTGAAAGAAAAAAAAAGTAATAGATGTGAAAGAAAAATAAGAAAAATAAACAAAATTTTACCAATTTTGAACTAATTCTGAAGATTTTGTAAGAAAAAAAAAAGGAACAAAATTAGTTACGAAAGTTTAATTCTAATTTAAATTTTTCTTTTAATTACTAATTTAAATCTTTTCTCAATACTTTTACCATAACTACAAACATTAACAAATTAAAATTATTTTTGTAATCGAAATTTACTACCATATCAATAATCTATAACAATCTTCAATAAACAATTTTAAATATTGCTAAAAGTATGAACAATAAGGTATTCACCTATGATTTATCCAGTTTTATAGCATATTGTTTAAAAAAGGTGTTAAATTGAGGAGCAAAAAAAAAGTGAAAAAATTAATTAGGTAAATTAATTAGATAAATCCAGTACAAATGATACTTTCGATAATTGCAGGATTAGATATTTTTTTTTTAAAAAAAAAAAAGTTCGCAATGTATTCTATTTCATGCAACTTTTTAATTTCTATCCTATTTTTTGTATTTCTATACTTTAATCAATTGTTAGAGGATAGATAATATTTTCGAGAGAAATTTCAAATTCTTTTTAAAAAATAATAAACTTAAAATTTGAAAGAATTCAAATGTTCAATTATAAATGCTTCAGATTACAATAAATTCATCTGATAAGATTTCGAAGATTATTAAAGAAGAATACATTGATTAATACTAGTGAGAAAATGTTATTTTTCCCGTATCTGGTTCTTAATTAAATCTAATTTTTGAATTTAAAATTTGACTAAAAACTAAGTAATCGATAATTTTTCGAATAGAAAAATTAAACAATATTTGTTAATTTTCAAATGCTAAATTTAAAAATGTGATACTAATACTATCAATGATAATAACTAAATGGAATGAATAAACATATGGAATTAATAAAATTAAAGGACAGGAAATTAGGAATTGATGTAGATAATCGATTATTGGGAAGGATTGATGATGGATAAAATGAGGAAGGTGGAAATGACTATCTTTTTGTGATAGCTCAATATAATAGAGAGTTTTAAGCTATGTAAGAAAGATATAGGAGAAGAAGGGAAAGAAAGAGAGAGAGAGAGAAAGGGGAAAGAGAGAGATGAATGATCGGGTCAACCAAGTGCTGCAAATATTCCCTTCCTACAAACTTCTTCTTCATCTTCTTTTGAACTACTAACAAACCTACACCTCCTTTGGTAAGCATCTGCTCGAAAAATCTTTTTGTACTGCAACTGTTCCATTTCACGAATTGCAATAGAGAAGGATAACATTCATAGGCATTCTGTTAAAATTAAAAAAAAAAAAAAAAAAAGAAAAAAAAAAGGAGCGGAAATTGAACATTTACAAAATTATTTTGCTCCTCAAATATTAAAGTTTTCAAGCATTTAAAAATAAAACTAAAAAAAAAAAGTCAAATCATTATAGTAATTATATAACAAATAAAATTTTTATCCTTATTGATAAACGATAAGTTGTTTATGATAAATTGAAGATAATTGATAAGCATGTTATATGCGTAAATGATAATCCCTGATAAGCAAGTTATATGCGTAAATGATAATCGTCTCCTTTATTTTGAACACTTTTTTCTTTTCCATTGCTCCACCTCCTCTTCTCCGCCTCGTTTCATTATACTTTATAGTATTAACATTCGAAATAAACAAATAACAACATTTGAAATTTGAGAGCAACAAATATCACTGAGGTTAATGAGAACAGCTGCTGATATGATAGGAAAAGCTAAAGAGTAATGCTTATCGCTAAGCTTAAAGCCTCATTTACTTAATTGTTATCAATTGGCTATAATAGAAATAGAAATAATTTACAGAAATTATTTTTTTTTTTATTGAAATTTCGTACCAAAAAGGTTATTCTGTTTAAGATTTTAGAATAAGAAAATTAAAATTTTCTTTTAAAATTTTCATTTTAAGAAAAAAAGTTTTCATTTTTATTTTGAGTTAAAAACTTTGCTAATTTTAAAATACGTTTAGCTTATATTTATGTTCATTTAATTATTTAGGTTGATCATACCTTTTCCTAATAGCCTTTTTAATTGTCTTAATTATTTAAGTATTTGAAGAGATTTTATAATGCACATAATAGAATAGTACAATAAAATATACAGAAATATGAAATGCTGAATTAATTCACTAATATGTAATAATCGATATTGTTTATGATAAGATTTAATTATTCTTAATTGCTACGCCTGTTTATCTGCTGCTCTATTGATGAGATAAACGATGGACAAGAGTTAGAGATACACTTCAAGAGTGTTAAGACTGTAAGATATTATAGTGATAGTGAGAACTGATAAGATCCACTGAAACAATTATCTGTTCTAAATGAAGGGCAAAACACAGTTTCATCAATAATCAAAACCTTTGGATGTCAATTTTCTTGGATGGGTGGAAAAGGGGGAGGGAGGAAAAAAATGAAATTACGATTTAAAATGAATTAATTAATTTCCCCAGACGATTGTCAAATGTCAACTTTAAATAAACATGAAACAAATGTTTGATTGAAAAAAAAAGTTATCTTTAATTTAGTGGTAAGATTAAATGAAAATGACTTATCTAATTTTATATTAGAAACATTTTTTGATTTCCGACGATTAATTCAACATGTCAATCAGCAGTGCATATTAGTTGACAAAGGAAAAATCAGTAATATTTCGAAGTATTTTTATTTGTATTAATCAAATATTTGCGCATTTTTTTTTTTTTTCATTTCCCATGCTATTCATTCATATGATCTTTGATATTTTAATAATAGTAGAATAAAAAATTTTCAAAAAATTTTTCGAATATGTTAATCGATGATTTCTATGGGTGACTAATATAGATTTACAGTTATATTGCTTAACATTTAAATTCATGCAGAAAAAAGATTCATAATTAAATGGAATAAATTTGATAAAAATGATATTCCAAAGTTTTTTTTAGGACTAATTTTAAGCTCAAATATTAATATTACCTTATTAATTTCAAATATTTAATTAAGGTTTATTTTAAAATTATAACTGAACAACAATTGTTTGATCATTTCTTTCGGTTGTTTCTTGTCATCAATTTAATTTTCTCACCAATTATTGTCACTCATCGAGGAACACTACAAATCTCGAACAAACATATAATCTTCAAGTTTCCTCAAAGACGACAATATCCGTTGTCTGGTGGTAGTTGCCTAACAAAATCAAAAGAAAATTACTGATGTCAACATTTCCGGATTGATTGCAATATGATACTACTCCTATTTTGTCTAAAATACGACACTGAAAAATGGTTTAATCTTCTACCACCATCAAATTATGCCAATATAACCACTATATCCTAACCTTGACCTAGGTTATTTATATTTTAAATTGTAAAGCCTAAAATTGCAATTAATCCCTATAAAGACCACATTCACCTGATTGTATGGAAATATTTTATTTGAATAAAATAAACACACTTTCATTTTATTTGAATCCAAAAAAAAAAAGGAACGAATGATAGAATATACGATAATATAATTTTATCAGCTCATACTTGATCCAATATCATCTGTATGATATGAACATATAATTTTATCAGCTCATACTTGATCCAATATCATCTGTATGATATGAACATATAATTTTTATCAGCTCATACTTGATCCAATATCATCTGTATGATATGAACCATTCACCAAGAAATTTGTTATTTAATTTCAAGATTCAGAAACCCATTACACAGTAATTTGCAATGATACTTCTTTCCGTTTAAGTTATAAATTAAGTATTTTATTTTCCTTTATTCATTGCTAAACAACTTATCAGTGATA
>NW_018108481.1:0-1989 GCF_000183805.2 Loa loa
AAAAAAAAAAAAAAAAAAAAAAAGGAGAAAGAATAAGTAGTAAAAAGAATAAAGGAATGAATGAGGAAAGAGAAAAATGTCATCAAAAGAGAAATTTCAATCAAATTATTTTTGTGCTTATCTTTGAAATATCACAACTTTATGTAATAAATTTAATTTCAGTTAATTTTAAGTTTTTAAGAAATCAATTAATTTTAAGAAATCAAATAATTTTCACTTTTTTTTTAATTTCAATTTATTCCATTTTAATTCAACACTTTTTTTCAATCAATTTCATTAATTTGAATTTAAGTTTGAATTTGAATTTGAACTAAAATTTCACTAAATTTAGATGGGAACATTTAATCAATTCAATGTTTTTCATCATGAATTATTGAAACAACGTGATGAAATGATGATAAAAATAAAAGATATTCAATCTAACTTATCGGATTTGGATACAACAAAACTGATGAAAGCTTTCTCCTGGATGGCAATTATGCTATTAGGTTTAAGCATCGGAGAATTTCTTGGTAACATCCTTTTCTCCACCTTACTTGAATTTTTCATATCTGGTTCAGATGCTACCTTATTAGCATATTTTATCCTTCCGCTTACTGTCTACTATTTTCTACAATTACCATTGGAAATAACAGAAACAAATGATCTATTTCGACGACATATGCTATTTTCATTTGCTATTTTTGAGGTAATTTTAATTATTTGAAAAATATTTTTAATTAAGAATTAGAATAAATTTTATAAATACTCATGTATTTAATCAATTTATTTGTTTAATTTAATTAATATTATGATTATTTTGATAAATGTAAATGGTATCGATTAAAGATTAATAGGATCAAAGATTAACAAGGTTAAAAATCCTCTTTTTATTATTATACATTATTATTTAATATTATTGTTGCATTTTTTCTTTTTTCTTTTTTTTTTTATCTAAAATTATTTTAGGGACTATTGATAGGATATCTTTTCTCTGATAAAAATCTTATCGGTATACCACCAATTGCTGCTTTAACACCAATAGCTATTGGATTAATTCCTCATTTTGGTTCAACAATTATTGGTGAAGATCATGCAAAACTTATATGTTTAACAATTGGTGGTGGATTTATTCTACATTTATCAATGGGAATTATTATCGATCTATCATTACCATATCTTCTACTTGCTACACTTTATGGCATCATTGGTTTTGCTATATTACAACTTTATGTAAATAATACCGGAAAAGATTTTGTTAGTTTTTTTTTTTTAAATTAATCGTTTAATTATTTAAATTAATTATTTTATTACAAATAAATATTAGATATGATTATATGCTTAATATTGATCAATTTAATATAAATCATTGCAAGCTAAAAATATTCTCTATTAGCTCGATTTCTATGCATTAACTAGCAAATGAGAATATTTAAATATTTTAAACTATCAGAAATCTAGCTTAGATATGAATAGGAATTTGATTACTGGAATTTTTTATTAATAATCATATTTAGCAGAGAGAGAGAGAGAGAGAGAGTAATATCAAAGTAAATCATTATATTGACACGTGTTCCACGTGTAATTAACATATTACATCAAATTTTGGTTTTTATATTATAAAAATTTTAACTTTTAAAAGTAAGAAAAATTTTTTTCTTAAAAAAAAAAAATTTACAGACAATTACGCATATATATCAACTTGCATTTATTTATGCTGTAATAATTTCACAAGCTTTAATTTACATCATTTTTGGCTTTGATACGAAAGAAATGGCAGATACAACGTCACATTCCTCATTCTCATTCTTACTAAAAAAAAAAAAAAAAAAAACCAACTCATTCATCGTCCTCTATTTGTCATCCCTCTATTTGTCGCAAATGAATTTAGCAAATGATAAAAAAAAAAAGGAAAGGAAAAAATGATGCAAAACTGATTTGAATAAAAGAAATGACAGTTAAATGATCAACTGATTGATATTAAAATTTTGCTAATTAAACATATTTGCT
>NW_018108481.1:2160-9966 GCF_000183805.2 Loa loa
ATATATATATATATATATATATATATATATATATATATATATATATATATATATATATATATATATATATATATATATATATATATATATATATATATATATATATATATATATATTNTNTNTNTNTTTTTTTTTTTTTTTTTATACCCTATGAAACAAAATTGATCACAGCAAGCATAACAAAAATCTTGCATTACAATGATCGACGACACTATTGTGCTTTCAAAGATAACATAAACCTTTTACTATCATTTAACCTTAGAAATGTTCTAGAACCATTGGTAGCAGTAACGATGACCAAAATGAATGAACGGTACAGTATTCGGTCGAGTTTGACAGTAGAAATATTTCAGAAGGTTTTGTTCTAGAATAGGTACATTTGGAGAGATTCGGACATTCTAGATTCTTAGGCATGCATATAACCCAACAACTTCGAGAATCATCTACAATTTGAGAATCATCTAGAATTTCGTGGAGAGGTCGTGGAGTAGAGGTCACTTGAAAGCTATGGTTATGATCTCTGCTCTCCTTTCCATATCAAATTAAATTTCATCTTTGAACTTTATTATTGGAAGACGAATAATATTAAATACAGGTAAGATAGGAATGTCATTTTACTGGCTTGATTTTTTTGAGTGGCTTGAAGTTTTATCGACAATGGATAGTTTGGAACAATTAATTAGGTCCAGAAGTTTGACCTTTACAGTTCAAACTTTCAATCACAGAAGTCCTCGAAGGGATTCTGTGTTATGAACAAGTTATTCAGAATTATACGGTCGATGCAGGGAAAAAAAAATCAATATCGTTGCCCTAACACTTTTAAATCAAAAAAAAATCAAATTATAAAATAGGAATGGAAAAGAAAAAGAGGAGAAATAAGTTTAATTTTAAGAAAGTTTAAAAATAAGAGAAGCAGTACTGAGAATGTAAAATATGAAACTTTGGAATGATACAGAAATGCGAAATTGAAAATGTAACTGGAATACAGTAATCGTTTTGGAAACAGTAGCGATTATTACCTTTACTGTTACAGTACACTTTATTATTGTTAATGAATTCAAAGTATTGCTATAAAGAAAATCAATAATTCAATTATCAATTTTTGATAATTATAGCTTATTTGCAATGAACTACAATTTGATCGTTTTTAATTTCAATCGATTTTCCAAAAAAATGTCCTTTGAAATTTCAATTTTAATTTCTTCAAATACCCAAATAAACTTTCTTCCACTTCCTTTTCGATTTTTAAGTTTCATCTCATCTCATAATTTGTCAAGTACTTATTTTTCAATCCAAAAACAATCATTGCGCAAAAAAAAAAGGAAAAAAATTTCCACAAGTTCCTTTCGAATAAAAAGAGCTCCCAAAGCATTGATATGATCAAAATACAGGACCGAAAATTATTGACAGGAAATCAAATAATTCGAAATGAAAAAACCATTGAAAATGTTTGAAATGAATCAATTTAATTCTTATTTTCACCTGATTTTTTCATCAAATATTTAAATTGTTTTTAAAGATTGTTTACTTTTGATTTAATATTTAATAGATTATAGATTTGATGCTTATTATTATTATTAGTCTTCTTAATTAAATATCAAAACATTCCTACCTTATAATAGCACAACTGGAATGACAGGTTAATTTATTTATGTTTCATCATCATTTCATTCATTTGCATATTCGAATTCTCAAATCTAACATTTATTCCAATACTATTTTTAAAGTTAGAAAGTTAAATTAAATCGAAATTGCAACTAAATCTTTTTTAACCAAATTACTATATTTTAATTCATTAAAGCAATTATTAATTTATTATCCTGTCCGTCATTTCATTGAGCAAATATCAATTTGATGACAAACAATAATAAGATAGCAAAGAGATACTTTTCTCCTTGGGAAGAAAAAAAATCATTACCAAACTTTCTGAAATTTGCATATGCTAATTAATCTTTTAAAATTATGTAAATCACAATCCCGTATTTTTTTTTTTGTTTCCTAATAAACTTTTATTGAAGAAATAATTTTTTACTATAAAGGAGAAAAAGGTATATTTTCGACGATGGACAGCATCTCTTCCTTATCCCAATCCTACTGGTGGACCGCAACTCTTTCTCATCCTATCCTACTGGTGGACCGCATCTCTTTCTCATCCTATCCTACTGGTGGACCGCATCTCTTTCTCATCCTATCCTATTTTATCTATTTTTCCTGAACGGTTTCAACGTGATATTCACGCAGTAACGGCAATACAACAGTACTGCATAATGCAAAATGCAAATTTCATGAGACAGAAAACATTCACTTTCCGGTTTGGTATCTCCTAAACAATGTACATTGTGAATGGAACACTGGAATATTAACAAAAGGAAATTCATATTTCTATTCTTACTGGAGGTCAAACATTAATAGCTGATAAACAGTTGACATGTCAACGTTGTATTATCAAGAATGAAGCAAAAATTTGACAATAAAAGAGAAAGCTTTCTTACATGAATTTTTTCACGATAGTTCACCAACATTCCTTGCAATTCTTTTTAAAACAATAACTAAAATTGACCAAACAAAAGTGTCATTGTCATCTCAATTAATTTCCGTAATTGATTTCTTGGCAGTAGTAATGCTTTTAGTTTTATACCAAAAAAAAAAAACTAAGATTGAAAGAAAAGAGAAGTACAGGTCACTTCTAATCTATTGCTCATATTTTCCGAATTTTGCGCAAATTTTACTTCAATTTAAATTATGGAAATAAATAGGTTGCATAGCACAAGAAATGACAAGTAATAAAATACCGGATAAAATAAAAGATATTCAAATTCTACAATGAATTCATGAAAAAAAGGAAAAAAAAAATCATATACTATAATTTTAAAACAACAATAATAATCATGTAATCTTTCTTATTCATGAGTTTCAAGTATGAATTAGCGTTGAAAAGTTATTGTAGTGTTGGTAAAATCCTAATATGAGAAAAATAAATCACAGAGAGAACAAATAATCAATCCTAACAAAGTTAATTAGCTCATGCATAACAATAAAATAAGTAAAACACAGTAAAAGTTCAATTGAAGAATTCACGCTACTCTCACTCACAACAATTAATAAGCCATTCGTACAGCCAAAAAATATCCTACGACAAACGAAATTTTAAATTTTTTGCTTAGAATAATAAGCATACATACTTAATGCGAATGTAAAAAATTTCTTTCATGTATTAATTAATAGTAAAATATTTCTCTTTATAGAATGCAAAATAGTTTTGAAATATCACTCGGAAATTTGAATTCAGATAAAAATTGAATAAATCATAACATAATGACACGGATACCAATTAATATAAAGCTAAAGCTGGCTAAAATCACGAGGTCCAAGAACACTGCGCGATGTTCCTTTGAGCGTTGATTCATCATCAGTCTTCATAACTGTTAGTGTATTGGTTCGTGTATCGATATCAAGATAACCAAGAAGGGAAGCTGCTGCATCTGGTTCTACCTGATATTGAATGAAAATATTGATAAATACTCATCAGCTCATTCACTTAATTAGAAATAATCTGGCTCAAATCACTGGGTCTGCAGTTCAAATTCCACATAGACATATTGTATAAGGCATGTTATTGAAGATATTTTAACATAGTGTAAAAGTGAAGGATAGCATAAACAGTAATGGGAGTTCATCATCCTCAAATTTATTACTTATATCATCAAAAGAATATTACACACCTTGATTTCATCCAAAGATGATTTATTTTCATCCGTTTTCAAAGTAGAAGATACTGTCTCACTGTCTGAGGTCTCATCACCAGTAGATTCATTTAAGCTTAAACAGCTTTTAGTCGGCTCCTCATCAGCCCATTCATATAACCGCCGCTTCCACAGACGCATCTATAAGACACAAGATATATAAACTCTGATATCTTCGTGATTAGTTCCGCTGGAAGATAAAGTCTTTTCCATAGAGAAAAGGCACTCCATTGAAAATAGAAAAAAAAAAGCTTAAGAAAATTAATAACCTGTTTATCCCATGACCTACGCGAGTACTGAATGTACTTGTTGGGAGTTTTTGGCATATTTTTCGTTCGCGCATGTCGTGGTACTTTCGCAAGATATTTCGCGTATACTGGTTTCTCCTTCGCTTTTTCAATTTCCTTAATAAAATAAAAATTATCCTTCTAATTTCAGCAGCACATTTGTAAAGGTAAAGTTTATTTATATATTTACGATAGTACGATATTACCAACACATAAGCAAGCGTTCGAAAAAAAAAAACACTGCAAAAATTGTACCTTTGAACGCCTCAGAAGAGTAGTTTCATCTTTGCACCAACCAAGTTTTGGTTCTGACCAACCCTTCTTAATGCGCAACGTGGAAGCAATGCTAGAAGTACTTCCAGGAGAGCTGTAATTATCATATTACTAGAATTTCATACAGTACACTATTGTCGTTTTTGTCGTTTACTAATTCATTGTAATTATAGTTTGAGAACTTTGAACAAACGAACCTTTCCCTACTGGAACGTTTACTGTAAGGTAAATCCTCAGAGACAAATTTCCAACTGCCAGCTTCATAAACGGTCTTTTCCTTATGTATAACTTTCCTTCTTTTTTTCTGATATTTCGAAGATGTCGGACCCTCTTCATCATCAGTGCTTGTCACGGGAAACGCTTGAGCACCTTGCATTTTATCTCGCTTAAAAGCCCGACGCGACTAAAAAGCAGAAATTACTTTCATCAATAAAACATAAACAACACTACTCAAAAATATTTTTTGATTTGAACTACTTTCGGTTGAAAAAAAAATGTAGTTTTGCTACGAAATAACTCCAGCAATACCGATTTCCCGGGAACTTGGCTATCAGTCTTCGATGCCTCAGCTTCTGTAAGTTCTAAATTGCGTCTAAACCTGAAAATATGCAACACTGCAGAACCTTCATACACGTGAATAAAGTAAGAAAGAAAGAGAATTGCCAAATGATGTGGAAATTGTAAACGAAGATTTTCTTAGAATTTATTCTTGAACAAACCTTTCCCAGATATTCATCTTTATATTATTCTTTAGTAACTAAAGAAAATTACCAATAATCAGTGAGTATGTCTATCACAGTCCAAATAGATACGAATTAAATGGTATTATTATACCTTCTTGTTATACAAATAAACTTGAAAAACAAATAAAAACCAAAATAGAAGTATGCCTTCTGAATTAGATTTTTTCTTAAACGAATTTAGCATTCTTACCTGGACTTCGGCTGTCGTTTCTTCTTTGATGTGTTGCTTTTGCGTCGTTCCATATCTGATCGTGATGGCTCAATAGTAGCTAATAAACTTGGAAATTCCTCATTAGAACTTAAAATAATACAATCACTCTCTACCGATTGTATTTTTGATGTTACAACCTCTTCATCCTTCTTTGATTGTAAGCTGCTTTTAGATTTTATTACTTCTTCGTCCATTAGATCAGCCCATGAGGTGTTTCGCATTTCTTCATATTCCTGTTGCTCAAGAAGCGTCTTTAACTGCAAAAAAAAAAAAATCTTTTCCTGAAAGTCTTTCCGGAAATAACAAAAGTTCCATTGGCACTTTTTGAATACAAGGTTTGGAAGGAATAATTGTTGCTGTAGCGAAATTTCAAATAAATTTCATAACTAATCAATAAATGATAATATTAACATTCTTCATACTTGCTTCTTTTTTTTTTTCGTTTGATTTCAATCAAACATTTGAGTAAATAGTGATAACTACAATAAATAATAGGATAATGAAAATGTGAACTAACACTTTCGGATGTTTTGTTAATAGTAGTATCATCATTTAACTTGACCTTCATCACTGTTGCTGTTTCACCCATATCACAGTCTTGGATTTGTCCTTGAAATGGTTGACATTCAGGTATCTTTGAGCTTGGCTCCTCTTCTGTGGTCTCATCCATGGGTGTTTGAGACTCTTCATTTTCCGGATTCATTTTCAATCAGTATAATTCCTTTTGAGGGAAGAAGTCTAAATTGAAAATTTAAAACAAATAATGACAAAAAAAAGAAGCGAAAAATGTAAAAACTGGATCAATCAATAAATGTTGTATGACCTTTTTCATTTTTTTTTTTAGTTCTATGATAATAATCATTAATAATTCTTAGCGCATAAAATGTTAAATTAAAGAAAAACAAAAAAAAGGAAGGGGACAGAGGTTAAGTTGAGCTAAAGATAAGGTGAAGTTAACAAGAAGAAAGCTATCCTAGCAGTATTTATAAAAATGTCTCCCCATTTTGTAATATGATGTGATAGGGACATATAACGCGCGCGCGCGCAAAATCTAATTTTAAATTCTATAATACAAATATAGAAAGAACAATTAAAATGTATAGGAAATGAAGATAAATTGAAAAAGTTAAATAAGGAATTTAATTAAGACAAAAGCGCCTAATAATTGGCGCCATAAGAGGAAGACGTGTTTATTCGTGAAAAATACCTTCCCAATAATTTAACAATAGCATTGATTATTGCATCATAAAGCGATTCATCGATGTAAGATGAGTATGTGTGTCATTGTTTCTGTCGTATTGCAGACAGTAGCAGTTTTGAACTTTGATCTAAGATGTTGTGATCAACAAATGTAGCATGAATTGCAGCAACATTGGATTGCATGTTTGCATGCATGTTTTCTATGGATTATGGATGAGATGAAATATTATTGATTGCCAAAAGCGCTTCTTCAAATGGGAATTTATTCTTATCGCTCTCCTAATTAGCACTTTAAGCTTCTCATTTATAATTTAATGTTAATTTAAATTATCACTCAAACTCTTATCACTATCATATATTTAGGGGGTCAATTTTCCATGCAATATCACTGAATCTTTTAAAGCTAGTGACATTACTTGAAACTTCTCTTCAAAATTCATTGCTGTAAGCTGGAGAAATCTTTGACCTATGATGGTATCAGACATTGATGATGTAGATGACCTTTTGCTGTAACCGTTTAATGTATTAGTTTTTATCAAACATTGATATGAAATCCGTTTTTTATTACTGCGTTATCACTCTCACTGACCATATTTTAGTTACTGACCTATGATGGTATTGGACATTGATGACGCAAATGACCCTTTACTGTAATCGTTTAATGTATTAATTTTCTCAAATATTGATATGAATTCCGTTTGTTTGCTACTTACTGAGTTATCACTCTCACTGACCATATTTTAGTTCTCTTTGACCATCACTTGTAAACTAACGGACATTGGATGTTAGAGGAAACAGTATATCACTGATGCTTTTTAACATCAAGTTATCAGTCTTTATCAAATAACTTTAATTTTATTGATTTTTCCTTTACATCTCTTTGTTGTTTCAAAAAATGTTTTCAGTAAAATTGATTTATTGATTGCTGTTTATCTTTGATAAAAAAATAATGTTAGATGAAAAAGTAAATTTGAGTGATTTCATTTTATAACTTTAATTCAGTTATTATGCAAATGTAGCAACTTGCATTATCATAGAATATATTTGACTTGAAATTGCTTGCATTAAGATATGCAGTTTTATGATCGTTCAAGAAATTTTCCAAAAAAAAAAAAAAAAACAAACATCTTGAAGCTGAAGAGTGCTGTGATCGGTCAGTGGAAGTAAATAGTGACCAATTGACAGCAGCTCTTTAAAGTCTTGAAGTTGAAGAGTGTTGTGATCGGTCAGTGGAAGTAAATAGTGACCAATTGACAGCAGCTCTTTAAAGTCTTGAAGTTGAAGAGTGCTGTGATCGGTCAGTGGAAGTAAACAGTGACCAATTGACAGCAGCTGTTTAAGCTAATCCT
>NW_018108481.1:10104-12785 GCF_000183805.2 Loa loa
CTCTTTAAAGTCTTGAAGTTGAAGAGTGTTGTGATCGGTCAGTGGAAGTAAATAGTGACCAATTGACAGCAGCTCTTTAAAGTCTTGAAGTTGAAGAGTGCTGTGATCGGTCAGTGGAAGTAAACAGTGACCAATTGACAGCAGCTGTTTAAGCTAATCCTCTAATATTTATTGAGAAATTAGCTTCGATGATTGATCTCTATTTGCAAAAATGCAAAAGCAATACAACAAACGCAATTACTTTTACGCCAATATAATATATGCATAAAATAATGGTAAAGCTAAAATGAATTGAAATGCATTTAACAATTTTAAAGCAGTATGGTAATTTATAAATTTTTTTTATGAGAAAAGAGAAAAAGAAAAAATGAACGAAACAAATTTGCAATTAATCATATCTCTAAATGAAATCCATTTATGGAAAAAAGGATCAGTGCAAACCTGAAAGCTATCAGGTTTGTTCCTGAAACAGGAATTTGAATCTGTTAACCGTTAGTAATTTAAGCCAAATAAACAATGCCTTCCTTACTAAACATGCGAAGTTTACAGAGAATTAGCCATTTTATGGTTATAAAATCTTCATTGAATTTGAATGGACAGATATCGATTTTGATTTATTTTAATATCAATAAACCATGAAATTGTAATAGTTTGCAAGTTCTACAATACAGTGATTTTCAACCTTTTCTTGACCAATGACCACTTCAATTTTTTATTTGTAGCAGTGATTGCAATGTTCAAAAATAATAAATTCTGCTAATCTAAAAATAACCTTTAATTGATAAGAACATCAGGCACTGATAAGAACATTCCCTGCCTATTTTCTACTCATCACACTGTCATCTTCGCTAACCACCTGTAATCTGTGAATGACCATTTAGGATATCACTGTTACTGTATTTTCCATTGTAAAAACTTTTGACTCATCAAGTATAGCAGATTTGAAACTGACCAATCAATTGATATTTCCTAAACTTTACTTTATGATATTGGTATTAATCAGATGCTTGATTCATCAATTTATCATTGAGCCTTTTTTTTTTATCTTTTTTTAGTAACATTTAACAAATGTGATGAAATTTATTGACCAAAAAGTAGTACAACAGTCTTAGTGAACGCATCCCAGATGAATTGTATACATTTGCGCCAAAAAAAGTAATAGAACAATTTGCTAACCTTAAAAAGCTTTCCTTCTCCCTGTATAATTTTCCGGAAAAACCGGATCTAATCAGGAATAATTCATGATCATAAATTGGAAGAATGGTTCCTTATTTTTTTTTTTTTTGATTAACTTAATTAGAATCTATTGTTATTAACTGTTCCATCGATCTTATGGTATAATTTATTACAAACAACAACTATTTGTATAATTTCTCATTACTTATGTTAAAGTTTTTATTCATTTTTTATTTCGAGAAGAGCTCAAAAAAATGTTTGAAGTTTAGAAGTTTACAGATTAAAATTTTAGCTTAACTTAATTCCCTCATTCTGTTAGCAATTAATTAACTATGCTAATTAGCCCTGCTAAGAAAGAAATTATTTAATCCTAAAACAATATGACATTTATTTAAAGTATGAACTAAAAATGAATGCATAGAGATAATCGATTAAATATTTATGGAATTAAAATTTATGTTAATGGCGGAAGTCTTTTGTTGATAATATCTTCAAGTGACATCAAATCAATTTCTACGCCAAAATAATGATGTACTGATTAGATAATTCGCTGATTAATCAACTAATCAACCTGGATTAATTAATTATCAACTGGATTAATTAACTGTCAACTGATTTCAGGACTACTTTACAAAAAAAAAAAAAAAAAAAAAAACAAAATGAACAATTAAGCAATGATCAAAGACAAGGACAACTGTCATATACTATCATACTTTACAATTGATGGATAACTAATATGCAAATAATGCAAGACAAAATTATTGGGAAAAAATTTTCATATACTTCAAACATTTATTTAATTGGTCGTTTATTTAACTTCCTAATTGCTTAGTGACTAATTTAAACTATCAATTGATTAGATTAGTCGATTAGCTTAACGATTGATTGTGATGGCAAATAATTTGGTAATGATAAGCGTTTTTTTTTTTTGCCTTCTTTAAAATATAATTAACAAAACTCTTTGCATTGTTAACTAAATTATCAAAAAAAAAAAATGCCCGAATTGATAAGGCATATCACTGATAAGTTTTAATATTTGATCTATTTTTTAAAATTAATTTAACAAATGATTAATTTAATATATTTAGTGTTTTTAAAAGGAAGATGTGAAATTTTATGAATGAAAGATAGGTAAAAGTTTGTTGAAGCGTTAACGATAGCAAATATAAAACCTAATTAATAGCATTACTGTAACAGGATTCATCAACTCTTCAAATTTCAATAATAACTACCATTTACTTACTTCTTCTTTTTTAATACTGTACGATCATTCATCACTTCTTTTCTTTAGCAGGAATACTGTATTCGATATCTTTTCCAATATTTTTTTATGCTAATTTTCTTTGCAAAGTTTCAATTTTTGAATGAATTGTTTATTTCTAATGCTTATTCTTCGGTCATTTGCGCCCATTTTTTTTTTTCTTTTTGATCTGTTTTCATATATGAGCTAAAATGAATTCAAATACTTTTTGCTAACTGTTTTTCTTTTTTTTTTTTTTTTTTTA
>NW_018108481.1:13811-15966 GCF_000183805.2 Loa loa
CAAAAATAAAACATTTGTTATAAATTTTAATATGTGAAAAATTACAAACGAAAAAAAGAATTCCATAAGTTTTATCGTTTAACTTTTTATGATAATAAGAACTATCTTTGTACTCATATAATTTGTAAACAATAGCTGTAAGTTATTTCAAAAGGTCAATTAAAGGAATCCGGAAATTTAACCAGCATAACAATATTTCTTATTTTTTAATCAATAGCTGTAAGTTATTTCAAAAGGTCAATTAAAAGAATCCGGAAATTTTTGCCAATTTATCACTTACACAATCGATACATTTCTGGTTTCCTTTAATCATAACTTACATAATGGTTACATTTCCGGAATTGAAATCAGTATGTTATTATTACAGAAGTTTAATATCATTGCATGCTTATAGTGAATTGCATATGCATGCACTCTATCCAAATATGAATGAAAATGGAGGAAACGGTTTGTTGCATGCATGTGTCGCATAATGCAAGTGGTGACAATAAAGTTGCGACAACTTTTTCTTCTACATATTATTAGTATATTTGTACGAGAAATTAAAGTGATGTTAATTTATCATATTTTTAGATTATTAATTTTTTTGGCTTAAAAATTGTGAAATAATACTTTTCTGTTCAAAGTTGATTTTTTTACAGAATAGCTTTTATTTTTACAGAAACAAATATTTAAATGAATTAATTAATTAATGAAGAAAGATTTCTTTATTCATGAAAATTCTAACTTTTATTTCGTCATTTAGAATCTTCGTAAATTATTTGGCTTAATTTTAGACATAAATGCTTCATGCATTTTTTTTTTTATTCACTTTATTTGATATGCTTTTTAATTAATTAATTAATTGATTAATCAATTGATCTATTATACAATTTAATATGTAAATTAAGAAAAGTAATGTGAAAATATTAAAACAAAGTAATAGGATGTAATTTTGTAAAAAATAATTATGATAAGTTCAGAGATGTACAATTGCTATCAGTTTTTTTTTTTAAATAATTAAATTATCCGATATCAGTAGGATATCATTTCGGAATTAATTGATTTATATTTTTTAAGATAAAAAAAAACGAATACGATCGATTAATTTTAATCCAATCAATAAAATATCTTATATTACACTTTATGCTTCTAATAAATATATTACTGAGGAATGTTTCCTTTTTTTTTAAAAAAAAAAAATTTTATGATAATTTATCCGAGAAAAATTAATCGAATGTTCATTTACCGCGGAATAATCATTTCAAAATGCTTCTAGAAAGCGGAACTAAGCTATGAAACTTTTGATTTATGATAGCATGTTAGCTACTTTTGATTCAGCTACGTGATATGTATTAAACGTACGTTAAACGTATGTTTCTATTTATCTATTTATTTTCACAATTTTGATTCAGGTTAAGCAAACTGAAAAACGTATTATTAACCAGAAGAGAACAGAATCGATTCTTCATTATCAGTCAAATTATTTGTCACGTTTATTTCACAACAACAATTACAAAGTTATCAGGAGCTGATCTGTAGTGAATTATTGGGAGTTTTGTTCTTAAAAGAAATCAACAAAGTGTACCCAAAAAAAAAATCCATCATTTTTGAAGGCAAATTTATTATTTACTATCCATAAAATGAGATATTCCAAGTGCGAAAATGATTAAGATTTCCGTGCGCAAAAACTGCGGAATGAAAAATTTTGAATAATTTGAAAATGATAGTTTGAGGGTATTTTAATGCGGAAATGATTGAGATTTCCGTGCGTAAGAACTGCGGAATGAAAAATTTTGAATAATTTGAAAATAATAGTTTGGGGGTATTTCAATGCGGAAATGATTGAGATTTCCGTGCATAAAAAGTGCGGAATGAAAAATTTGAAATGATTTGAAAATGATAGTTTTGAAAATAAAATATGATTAAAAAGAATTGGAAAAAGAAAAGTAATGATAAAAAAAGGGAAAAATCTCGACATGCATATAAATTAATTAATTAATTCATCCATTAATAAGTTCTGAACAGTCTAATGATGAAGAAGTGTAATTTTTAGGAAATGCCTTTGGATTATTATTCTTTTACCATCGTAAGGAGAAGTCGTTTATTAAAAGCAATCATTTATTCCAGATTTTTACAAATGGTTAGCTTTTCATTTTGGTATTATTTTTTTTTT
>NW_018108481.1:16075-20320 GCF_000183805.2 Loa loa
TTTGGGAAATGAAAAAAGACAAAAAAAATTTTTATTTAAAAAAAAATCAAAAAGATCAAAGAATATTTTGTGAAAAAGATCAAAGAATATTTGAAAGATTAGCATAACTTTACTTTCAAAGTTCATTTCCAGTATTTTTTTTTACAAAAACTTCATTTCAAATATTTAATTCCTATATGAATTACAATTCTTTGGTTTTCTATCATTCCGCTGGAATAAAATCCACTTATCTTGCCTTTATAGGTCAGCCTATATTTGTTATAAATTTTGAAAAAAATATTATTATAAGGAAAATAATTTCAAACTTGAAAAAGTAATTTTGTAATGATATTTTGAAAAAATTAAACTCAATTTCTGAATTACTATACTGTACAATATCGTAGTTTATGTATTGTATGTATTTCAGGGATTGACGATATTCATACTACTTACCTTAGCTTCAGTACAATGGGTACCATTGAATAGCATATTGTGTCTTATTGCTTTGGCAACTCTCAGTGGCAGTATAATTTCACAATTAGCCTATTATTTACCTTCATTGCTAACAATACCAATGAATTATGTGAGATTAATTAGCTATAAAAATAATAAAATTTAAGTATACAAAATGTCCTCATTATAACAATTGCAAATTGTCATTGATATTATTGCGACATGTCGCCAATTTCTTATCTAAGAAATGCTTATTGTTTTAAATAGGAGAAAGGATTCATGATCCATTAGCTAATTTCTCTTCTCGCTGAATTCAAGAGCTATTTTAATCCTCTTTTTTGCCTCTCTTTTTAAAATATCAAATAGATTTTTGCTTCATCCTGTCAATTTTATTTAGGCTCTTTTCTTTGTCCACTTAATGTCCATTTACTGATAAATGATTTAAATAACATTAAGTGATAACATGATAAAAATTTAAAAAATTGCTATCACATATTTTTATTAACTTTATTTACTTTACATTTTTCTTATCTCATCTATATCAGAACTCATAAATTCATAGCAAAACGTAAAGCTTTCATCATGCAAGATTATATAATTTTCATAAATTTTTTTTCATCATAAAATTTCCCAAAATTTTTTAATCAACTGATTACATTTGATAACACTGATAATCATTAGCATAATCATATCTGAAGGATACGATATGTTTGTAATGAATCTAAAAAATATTGATATATATTGAAGGAAAATAATTCTATACTAAATTTATATTATTTTAACAATCTGTAATAAATGTTTTAATATTTTAAAAAATTTTTCAGTTTTTTCAATTTTTCTTTTTAAATTGAATTTGAAATTTTTATAGAAATGATATAATCGTTTAAATATTAATAATTGTTTTTAAAATTTTTCAGCAATATATATATGATCTTGTGATGACAATTTGTACTGCTATATGTGTCCCTCTTTCAACATATTCCTCTATCTATCAGATAAATGATGACAACTCGTCAACATTGTATATTATTCAAGCGGTAAATTATTGTTTTAAATTAATTAATGATGTGAGAAATTAATTTATATTTAAATTATAATTTTTCGGACAGGAAATTTTGCATTTTTATTATAATTTCATAAATGAATTATTGGTATAAATTTTAGCTTCTTTACATATTTTTGGCGACATCTTTTATGTTTTGCGTAATGATTCAGTATGACTTTTATCCGGTAAGTTATTCCTGTTATTTATACCTTTTGATCCGGTAAATTATTGTTGTTGTTATTTTGCCTTTGATCCGGTAAGTTGTTGTTGTTGTTGTTATCTTACCTTTGATCCGGTAAGGTTAATTTTATTTATCTTTTGTTTTTCTAATAAAATTATTATTTAAAGTTTATTAAGGCTTAAAGTATAATTCATTATATTGCCTTCTTTCTAAATGTACAAATATAAGATGATTGAATATTACTGATAGTAGCCATTGTTAAACATGATAATTTAAGTATAACTTAATCCAAAACCTAAAATAAGTGACAATTAATGAGATAAGAGACAATTAATTTGATTTCTTTTTTTAACCTTTAACCTATCGTTTAGTCATTTTATCATGATTTCAACAAACAGCTTTTAAATCTATTCAATGTTACAGTAAATTTAATCCAGCTTGATTTTATATTACAGTTTAATAGAAGTACAACAAGTGAACCATCAACATTGACAGTAAGATTGGATGAACGTTATCCATTACTTCAAAATTATGCTGATTACGGTAACAATCAAGTATTTTGATCGCATTATCGTAACCGTTAATAGTGTTGAGGATTGCAAAAAGACTGCTTGCAAGTTAATGTCACCATTAACTGCGCTATTTTTCATTATATATATGTATATTTTTTTTTTTGATCATGTGACAATTTTAATTTCAAAAATTTCCTTTAATTACATTATTACTTTTATTGTTTTGTCTGTGACATTTGATTACTTTTTCATTTGTTCTGTTAGTATGATTGATCATAGAATCAATCATTTTCGCATATTTTCATGCTACCAAATCTTTTTTTTTTATAAAATCTTATCGATGGTATTTCATTTTGCAAAACTTTCATTAGAATGAAAAAATTAATATATATTTGATAGGAATTAATAAGTTACAGTAAAATAAGCATAATAAATCATAGAGTTAAACCCCCGAATTTTGGGATTTCTTGGAAGGAAATACATTGCAGGAATTATTTTTACAAAAATTATTTCATATTAAATGGTGTAATAATTGAATTTATAATTAATATTTGAAGTATGAATCACTGAATGCGCATTTTTCAAATATTCATTTGCGCCACAATTTTCTTTTTATCTACATACAAGGTTAGAAATAATTCCTTCCATAATCCATAATTAAATTTGACTAATGACCAATTCCATTGATTATATTATATGTTAAATAAAAGAAGACATTTGATGACATATTTTGGTGATCATGAAAAAGAAATCGAAATAATCCTGTGACAATTGCAATAATTGATGACTTCAACTTCAGCATGCATGCATGCATGCAAACAGCGAGTAGCAATAATTAATGCAAGAAGTATCATCAAAAAAGTATTTCATCAAAATTCTTCGATTAATAAATTTATAATCAATTACTAGACTAAATTTATTATGTAAATGCTACTCCAATTGGTTAAAGATTGATGGAAGAACTATGAGAGCTTAGAAATTGATCCCCGATCCTTGCTTCCCGCTCCCCGCTTCCCGCTTCCCGCCCCTCCCCGTTCCTTCTTTCATTTCGAGAATGGAACAAAAATTAACTTCTAAATTTTGTTTTGAGCGAAAAAAAGAAAAACAAGTATTTGATACTTAGATATTATCGATGCTCTAATAATTAATTCATAGCATATGCTTTAGAAATAATAGATTCGAATGGTGACAAATGAATGCGACAATATTACGGATCAATAACAAAATATACAGATCTGTTTTTCAATAAGGATGACAAAAATAAACAATGATAGTAATTCATTCAAATAATTCTAAGCTAAAATAGAAATAGAATAATTTAATAAATTTAATGAAAGTAATTTAATTTAGCATATATTTGAATCAAGTTTGATACATACTTTTGATCAAATAAATAGATTGACAATGATGACAAAAATAAATAAATAAATAAATAAATAAGTAAAATAGGAATAGCAATGATTTGTGATATACCTTTACTATGATAAGAAGTTGACCCAGAAAAACGAATTCAATGTCCTGGTCACACCTCTTTAGCCGCATTAAACGTTTGTTTGTTCCCGTTTGAGAAAAAAAAAAATGAGGTTACCTTAATTGGAGATTGAAAACGGGCAGATGCTTTTGCTGTTTTGAAGGTCACTGCCGCCTTAATCTACTTCTCTGATAATAACAACCTGTTTAAACCAATTTTTTTTTTTTTTTTTTGTCAAATACTCAAAATTTCTCGAGAAAAATATGTCAATAGCACTAGAGCAGCCAAACAAAAAAAAAGGAAAAATTACAAAAAAGGTAAATGACAGTTAAATATCACAAAATGTTATCGTCTATCATTCCCTATATTTCTTCTTACTTAACATAATTATAGGAGGATGGATGCTAATTAGCTTTAATAAAATTAATCATAACTAATCATTAAATGCTTTTAGCAATTTTTTATTACAAAATAATTTACTTATCATTAATTATATTTTTTTAAATGATATTAATTTGAAACATTCCTTTTATTTCCTGCTATTTTGTCCAATTTAATTGAGTAGGAAGAAAAATGACCGATGGTCATTTTTTTTTTTTTTTTT
>NW_018108481.1:20915-24438 GCF_000183805.2 Loa loa
ATCATTAATTATATTTTTTAAATGATATTAATTTGAAACATTCCTTTTATTTCCTGCTATTTTGTCCAATTTAATTGAGTAGGAAGAAAAATGACCGATGGTCATTTTTTTTTTTTTTTTTTTATATAATATAACAATAATAATAATAATCCATATCCAGAAAATGGTTGCATTTGTCCTTCTGAAATTGCCCAATTTTTCATTGTTAAATTTTACACAAGTATTAGTATGCATGAATAAAACTCGCAATTTAACACATCCATAAATGTAGATTTATACGATACCCTACGGCTATATAACATCAAGTACCGGTTGTATATCAGGTTTCCTAATACAACCTTTTTTGCTCTTGATCATCAAATCATCAACCCGGAGGGCTTATGGTCAGAAATTTATTAGCCATAGTAGTAATAATGATCCGTTGATAGTGATAACAAATTGATAAATATCATCTTTTTTAAGTTACTAGAAATATTTCGCTTTTTCTATCAAATAAACACTTTCATGTTTAAAAAACTATTTTTTTTTTTTTAGTAATCCGCTTAAATTTTTTTGCAGTAGGAAGTAATAATTATGTGACCTGAATTTGCTTCCTTTTTCGTCTTCTTCTTTCATCTTTTCCTTTCTCTTTCCTTATACTGAAACATTTTCAATCACTTTTTTTTCATGTTTTGATCTCTTTATTCTTTGTTAAAAATTAGCATTTTCAATAGCTATTTCTTTCAATCATTTTCTCCGAACATACATACTTTAAACCAGTTAACTTACCAGTTTTCATTGTTTCCTTTATCAACAAAAGCGCTTCTTTGTAGCGATGCTTCTTCCGACTGGAACAACTTTTGAAAATTTCTCCGCCTTTATAAAAGGGATGATCAGCAGTGGAGATATCACACAAAATCATTGTCAATCAGTTGACACACTCTTCATGGAACTTTCACCATTCTCCCTTTCATCTTATTTTCATATATTGATACCTGAATGTAACTCTTATAATCTATCTTAGGTAAAGGTATTTTTTTGAGCTATAATATTAACTACAATTAAAGGATTATATTTCTTGAAGGTAAGTGATATCTTTTTGAATACTTATCAATAGAGTAATAATAATTTTTGAATTGGCTATTCTTCCTGCAATTACCTTTACTGATCTTACTAATTAGCAAATATTTGGCAAAATTTTTTGCTTATAACATCTTTAATTATGATAATTAATTGACAAATAATTGATTACAAAAGTTCCCGTGCAATGCATAAATATATATGTTATTGATAGTAATTGTTCAATATTCGGAAAATTATTTACTTCAATTAATTTATGATAATTTCTTTACTTTGTCCCATCGACGAAAGCAACTTTAGCAAGAAATTGGTATGAAATAGTAATTTTTATTAAAATTCAAGGGAATTTATCAATTATCATTGTTTAATACCAACAAATACTTTTATATACTGATAATACCGATGAGATTTCTGTGAATACTTTTGTTTAAGATACCATAATTTGCAATCTGTTTTCTTCTTCTTCTAAAATTAGATTGAAAATTTTGGATTCAAAAGATAATTTTCTTTTTTTTTTTTTTGCTTCTCCTTCTTCTCCACCCTTCCATTCTAATTACTTATCATAATCATACATTTAAGCATACTTGGTTGTATAACGGATTAGCAGCTAATAAAATGCTTATAGCAAAGATAAGTAAGGATGGAATGGGTGTAGTTTACAATTGCATGGATCATTTCATTTTTTAACTTCGATCGATAGTTAAATAAGGAAAGTAGTAAATACTGTTAAGTGATAAGATTAGATTTAATTTATAAATTAATGAAATTTTGGGAAATATTCGTTGAAATGAAGCAAAGAAGGAAGACGAAAAGTTGATAAAATTAACAAAAAAGTGAATGCAAATAGGGATTGTTGAACGATTAGATGAAAATAAAACTAACCTTTTTAAATATCATTCATTTTTTTATTTAAAATAAATCACTTCTCATTATCATTTTTATCTTTGTCACCAATTTTTATATTGCTTTAATTGACGTGTACTGATAATAGACCTTCAAAGCGTCTGATTAATCCAATATCTTTGTCAATCGTTCCATCACTCACTTCTAAAACTTTCTAGATTTCAGTGATTAGACGAGAATCTGGTTTTCGAATACATTCTTCAAATGGCGCTTTCATCATTTTATTAAAAGGGCGGAATTTTCCTTTTTTTTTAATTTCATTTTGTCTACCAAAGAAATTAATTACTTGTTTTCTTACATTCAGTATATTCAAGAAAAGAAAATTAATTTTTCCAAAGAAAATTCGAACTTTTAAAGGAACACTTGTCAATACTCAAAATGATTTTTGTCTTCTTAACATGTTTCCGATGGCGTAATACTCCGATAACCTGACCTGACCTGACTGAATCTAATTTGACCTTATCTGACATGTCACCCTTTTGTTCACTTTGTGACACGCCAATTTCCACTGTCATCAATTTGACTATTTCCATATAATACTGTAATATTTGATTGTAGCTTTTATGAGAATGCAATTTTTTGCAAATATTTATGAAGTAAAAAAAAAAAAAAATAGATACGACATTACCGCTTTTGTTATCGCTCTCAATTGAAATATTTGCTTCATTTTCACTCATATAAATGATAATAACATTTCAAAATTTATTCTTTCTTCAGGCGCATTTAGACATAAATGTTGTTAAAATGACTCCTCTCTCACTCCCATCATTTTTTCTTGATTAAATTACTTTTCCGGTAAAAATTTGATTCCATATTCTTCTGTAATCATCTTGTTTGCTTCATTCTTACCCTAACTTGAAATGCTTTTAAGAGCAGAAATGTTGGAGAAGATAATACAATGTTCCAATATAAGCGCAATTGACATTTAACATTTGACCTTATTTAAATCAAAAATTTTCATTCAAGTAGCCTAATAAGAAATTTCTCGTCTCATTCATTTCACGTTACACATATATGCACATCGTATCATTAACTCTAGTCTAGGCTATTAAATTCTGTCTTAATTTAGCCTTAAATTCTGGATCATATTGGTTGATATATTTAGCTAAGTTATTATATTGCCTGATAAGAAGTATTTATTAAATTCAAGCGATGTTCCATCTTTTTTGAGTTAAATTTTCTCCTGGTATATTTCTAAATTTTTGGCTAATTTTTAAGGTACAATGCTATTCATTCTAGTCATCACAGGTCTTTGGACTTCCATTCAAGCAGCTCTTACTGAATTCAGCGGTTTTCATTGTATGATGCGTCATTCAATGCGGATGAATCGTATTGTACATGGTAAACCGCAGGAAACAATGCCACCTTTTGAATTTCGCTTTTTGGATGCTAAAGGATATGAAACACGATATTATGAACCAGGAAAGATTTATACCAGTAAGTATATAGAAATTTTGCTATTTATTAAATACATTTAATTCAAAGATCAAAAGTTAATTGCATTTAGTTCAAAGATCAAAAGTCAATTGCTATTTAGTTCAAAGATCAAAAGTCAATTGCA
>NW_018108481.1:24718-39784 GCF_000183805.2 Loa loa
TTTTCTCCTGGTATATTTCTAAATTTTTGGTCTAATTTTAAGGTACAATGCTATTCATTCTAGTCATCACAGGTCTTTGGACTTCCATTCAAGCAGCTCTTACTGAATTCAGCGGTTTTCATTGTATGATGCGTCATTCAATGCGGATGAATCGTATTGTACATGGTAAACCGCAGGAAACAATGCCACCTTTTGAATTTCGCTTTTTGGATGCTAAAGGATATGAAACACGATATTATGAACCAGGAAAGATTTATACCAGTAAGTATATAGAAATTTTGCTATTTATTAAATACATTTAATTCAAAGATCAAAAGTTAATTGCATTTAGTTCAAAGATCAAAAGTCAATTGCATTTAGTTCAAAGATCAAAAGTCAATTGCATTTAGTTCAAAGATCAAAAATTAGTTGCATTTAATTTAAAGGTCAAAAAAAAAAGGAAACAGTCGTATTTTAGTTCAAAGATCAAACGTATTAATTTGTAAAATAAATGCAATATCTCGTGGAATTAATCAAAAAAAAAATTATTATTTCTATATATTGTAGTTCGTCTAATTGGCTTTGTGCATTTTCGTGGTCTATTATTGCAAGGACGATTAGCGAATGAAAATGGATTCTTAATTGGTTCATTGAAAGGTGGTCGTTTCATTGAAAATGAAAATTGGCAAACATTTGGAATTCGAATTCAGGATTGTGATCCACATGGTCCAAGTTGGCAAGATTCAATAACACATACTGATGATTCGCAAAAATTTATCGTACAATTAGAATGGACTACTGATAAAGATATTGGCGCTGTACAATTCATGTAAATTTTTTTTTTTGCATTCCTTTTTTTCTTTTTTTTTTTTTTGCAACCATAACAAGATACAAATAAAGATTCTAAAGATTCTAAATTTAAAGTTTTTTTTTTTCTTAATTAAGTTTGTATTCGTAAGAAATATACCGATTAGATAATTAATTTATTGATAATAGCAAATATTACGGTACTATTTGAATGTGCGCAAATGAATAAGATAAATATTTAAAATGAGAATTTTTCTAATGAATAAGAAGAATATTTAAAAAATTAATTTTAGTTAGGATCATTTTTAATAATAGTTCATGTGACAAGAATTACAAATAACCTTTCAAACTTTGCATTTCGTATAGAAATTTAACAACTTGCATTCTATTCATTTTTTAAATTTGAAAAAAATATGTGTAATTTAAAATTGACCTGAATTAAGTATTTTAACAGGATAAAATTATGAAAAGCATGATTTTACCTGATTTTTAATTTAAATTTTCATTTCAAAAATATCATGAAAAAAAAAAAAAGAAATACTGCTAGGTTAACAATTGCTGAAGAAGATGAAATTTATTGGGAGAGATGGCGACCAGAAAATGGCTTTATTATTCCTATCACTTGGAAAGAAAAACATCTTAATCATATCAATGATGAAAGAGGAGTAGCTGTAAAACTTTCTGGTTTCTTTTTATGCATTCAATTTCCAATTAAATTTGATAATTTTATTTTAAATTTTAATTTTTCTCTTTTTATGCATTCAATTTCCAATTAAATTTAATAATTTTATTTTAAATTTTAATCGTTTTTTTTTGGCTCAAATTAAGTAAAATTATTAATCTTTTCATCTTTTTTTTCATAAATAATATTAATTAATTGCTAATTTTCTTTTACAAATTTTATTGCTAATTTTTTTTTTATAGCTAAAAAACAAAAACATACTGAACAATTGTCGAGTAATCTTTACAAACGACTTGTTTCAACTGCGGAAAATATTGAAAATTTCACAGCTATTGATAGGAAATCCAATGCTACTCAATATACGATCCATGAAAAGCATACGTTACAAAGGTGAAAACTGCCTGGGATGAGTGATATAAAGAGAAAGTGTTAATTTTTATTTTTTTTTATCAAAATTAAAATTTATTATTTCTTAATTTTTTTTTTTTTTTGAAAATAACATTACTATCCTAAAATTATGAAAAAAATTTTCTGGAACATTTCAAATTTCCAAATTTCTTCATCCTTTTTCTAATTTCAAATCTTACTTTGAAATTTTGATTGAAATTTAGTATTTTTTTTTGTTTTTTTTTAAGACCCGTTCCGGAAACATTACGAGATTTGGCTTATCGTCATGAAAATGAAGTTGAGGAAGAAGTAAACGAGAAACAATCATCAACTACTATACCATTTACTGCTCCATTATTAGAATTTGAAAGTTCCACAACAACAGGATTATCATTAATCCATACCACTGCATCATGGCAATTACAAACCGGAAAATTGAATGAAATTGAACATGTTTATGAAGGTCGTTTCCCAAAAATTCTTATGGGAAATTTGAATAATAACGAATTAACCAAAACAAAATTGAAGATGACATCAGTGATACGATCAGGTAAATTTACATTTCCATTTATTTGATCGTTTTTTTTTTTAGATTAATGAATGAAGTATGTATGATATTTGGAAATTTATGTAGATATTGCTTAATTTTTTTTTTTTTGTTAAGGATAAGTATTAATTTGAAAAATTTCTTAGATAAATGCATCGAAAATCCATGCGAAAATGGTGGACGATGTCGTTTGGACAATAGCGCCAAATTAGGCTTTGCATGTTTCTGCAAAGAAGGATGGATTGGACCATTATGTCAAAGTATGAATTTATCCAATTCATTTCATTTATTTAATAGTCAATTCAAATATTTTACAATGAAAAAGATCAAATCATTTGAGCAAATTTGAAAAAAAAAAACTTTTTAACTTCTTTTACATTAACTTTAGCAAAAGATTACTGTATCGGGCATAGTTGCGTATCAGGAAAATGTGTCAACTTGAAGGATTCATATCAATGCATTTGTTGGACAGATTATGCTGGTAAATTCTGTACACGTGCGTTTTTGTAATTTCATAATATTTATTTAATTTATTTTGATATTAATTTAAATTTCAAAGATTTACTCATTTAAAATGTAATATTATCAAGACAACAAATGAATTAATTATTCAGTTATTAGTAGGAATTTCATCCGGAAAAAAAAATGAGAAGGAATACCGGACTTATATGCAGATTTTTTTTTTTTTTCTATGTATGAGCATTTATTTAAGCAATAAAAATTGTCATCTTCATTCAGAAACATAGAATGTTTGAAATTTAGAAAAAAAAAAAGAAAAGAAACGATTTTGAAGTTGACAAGTTTAAATTGCTGAATCAATAATATTACATCATTTCGGATTTCGGAAATATTTTCTTGATTTCCGGAATATTTTCTTGATTTCTCGTTTTTACAGCTGCTCTTTTTTTTTTTTGTTGCAATCAAGTTTATTCAGACATAGCATAAGCTTATCACACTTAACAAGATGATAGAATTTTCTTTAATAAGTCATTGAAGTTTGAAAAAAAAAAATTTTTACGACTATGCTATATTGTAAGGTTGAAAAAATGTTCAATTCTTCATTCATGATTTTCCGGGAAAAAAAAATGTGACAATTTTTTGTTTCAAATGAAAATGACTGAAATTAATACATTTTCAAATTATCATAACATTTTTTTAAATAATTTTAGAAAATAATTTGCATAATTTTTCCATTATCATTTTCTCATCTGTGCGCATTTGTCATACAAAAAATACGACAGAACAATTTTCATACTAAAAAAAATGACATTTTTTTTTTCATTAAAATTGATAAATTTCAATTATTTCAAATAATCTATGTGAAAAAGGCCGTGAGCAACAATTGCAGGAAAATGTGATCCTAATTTATGCCGAAGAAATGGTACATGTGTAGAAAAAAGTAACGGTGAATTAGGTTGTAAATGTCCACCAGGTGCTTCTGGTAGATACTGTGAACGTGGTAATTTTATTATTTTAAAAAAAAAAAATTAATCTCATACAAAATTTTCAAATATATATTCATATAATTTAATTATACTAATCTGTATTCGATAGAATTTTTTGATTACTTCTATTGATGAAATAAAATGAATTTGTCACCTGTACCTGTACCTCATTTAGTTTAAGTATAAGAAATGATTCATTTCAGCAACTGATGATAGACAGTTCAAATTGATGAGGCGCAAATTTCAGCGTTATCTTATTTCGTTTAAGTAAAAAGGGATGACTCAAATTGATGAATAAGCCGCAATCTAATAATATAACTTTATTATAATCTATTTTAAAAATTGAAATTTGTTTAAGTTAATTGCAGAAATAAATGAATGCAATTTTCGACGTTGTAAAAATGATGCAAAATGTATTGATAAATGGAATGATTATTCATGTATTTGTCGGCCAGGATGGATGGGAAAAGATTGTGATCGTTGGTTTTAATAAAAATTTTATTTAGGCGCATTTGTCTTATCATATTCTCGATCGATAAGGATGAATATTGCAATAGTAATCAAATAAATTTTGTTGAAGCGCATTTGTCTTATCATATTTATCTATATGGATAAGTATTGCAATAATAATCAAATAAATTTTATTGAAGCGCATTTGTCTTATCATATTTAACTATAATAATAAGTAATGCAATAGTAATTAAATGAATTTTATTGAAGCGCATTTGATAAGACTATCATATTTAGATAAGACTATCATGATAAGACTATCATATTTAACTATAATGATAAATATTGCAATAGTAATTAAATAAATTTTATTTAAGCGCATTTGTCTTATCATATTTATCTATATGGATAAGTATTGCAATAGTAATCAAATCATAAATCTTGTTTTTTTTCCTTTTTCTTTCCTTTATTGATAATGACTAATTAAGGGCCTTGTCAAGATATTTATGGTAGTTGCAATCAATGGAAACAACAAGGTCAATGTGAACAAATGCGCGCTCATACACGATTTTTTGATGTCAATTGCGCGGTATCCTGCGGGCAATGCACTTATTCAAATGATACTGGTCTATTTTCAAATAACAATTCATTTGTATATTATATATATTAGCAATTAGTCAATTGCGCTAATTCTTTTTCTAAAAAATTGTAAAAATATAATTTTAATAAAATAATTTTTTTGAAATAATTTTTTTTGTATAATTTTGAAAAAAAAAAGATAAGATAAGAAGTGATACAATCAAAATGTATTATTATTTGTTTTTTTTTCTTTTTTGTATAATTTTTTTTTGTATAATTTTGAAAAAAGAAAAAGCAAGAAGAAATGATGCAATCAAAATATATTTATTATTTGTAATTTAAATATTTATGCAATAAATTCAATGAATTAATTTCTTTAATTATTTAAATTTTATTTGCTAATTCTTTTATTTTATCCAAAAATTAAATTTCAGTAAAAACAACAAAACCACTTGCACCAATTTTACTTCCACTAGCTTGGATGATAGGTATATGGAAAGCTGAAGTAAATGGTAAGTGATTAGGTTAAAATGTCGAGACTTAAATTGATCATTATAATATTGGCGCTATTGTCATCATAATTTCAAATTGTACAAATAAATGATTATTTTAGAAATAATAGCTGAATGTAGTAGCTAATTAATTTGTTCATTTATTTAGGTACACGTTCACGTACTGTAGATTATGTGACAGATTTCGAAGGAATATCCTATACGGAAATTCTTGCAATTACAGTTGCTGATGTATTAGTATTTGGCAAGCCGAGTATCAATTTCACGTATGTTGACATAAGAATAATCATCTACGTCTAACGTTCCACGTAACCTTCCTGGTAGTTTTAGTCAGTCTCTAATCACATTCAATTTACATTTCAGGTAACTTTCCCTTGTAGCTTAGTGTCTAATCACATTCAACTTGTGTTTCAGGTAACATTCCCTGGTAGTTTAGTTTAATTTCATTTAACTACACAAATTTAGGTATATTAGTAAGGTATGCGACAAATTTCAATCAAAAATGATATAAACTCTTTAAACAAGAATCATTTACTACTTTTCAATGCTATTCATTTATACGAATTCAATCCATGCATTAAACGGTAATTTCATATTTTATGATATTTTCAATTCAAATCGATCAATTTCATCAAATAATCATTGATTTAAATTATATCAATCAATTTCTTCAATTATAATTCCTTTAAATTATTCTAAAAAAATTTTTTTAATTATTTCAAAATATTCAGATCAATTGCAATAAACAAAAATGATACAACTGATCAACATATACATTATGGTTTCCTTACAGTTGGTTCAAATCCAGGTGGTAAACCTCTGGTGGCACTTATTACAACAAGTAATCTTGGTAGGAAATTTTTTTTTTTTTTCTATGATACTGATAATTAATACTTCTGTGACATATTTTTTGACATAGCTAAATTTACTAATTAAAAACTCTATTCTGATACTTTATGCATCAATGATACAACAAAATATTGCCAATATATGTGGCTGAAGTTCTATTTGCGCTTAACTATTTGCGCTTTAACATGATTAATTTTAGGTCAAATAATGATAGAAGAAGGTGAAATACATTCAAATAGTATACAATTTACACCAATGTATCGTTCGATTTTATCATATACCGCAAATAATTTACCGCTAGAGGTAATGAACTATAAAAATTTGGTAAAAAATTTGTTAGCAATTTTAAAATTATGAATAAATTTAGAAAAAATTAAAAGTAGCAAATAAATTAGGAATTTGTCATATAGCGGAAAAATTCAATCTTATTCATGTATTATGCAAAATTTTAAAAATTCTTGATGAATATAAAATTGGAAGTTATTACAATGATATTGAAATTGTTCAAAAAGGGATTATTTAATTTTGTCATTTAATTTTCTTTTTTTTTTTGTTCATTTAATTTTTAGTTACATCGAACATTCTCAAGAAATGATAAAAGATTGATACAAAGTTTAACAAAGAAAGATATGGATGGAAGAAATCGAAGTGTTAGTAAACGATATGATAAAATTATTGATATTGAATATTTGTAATTACAATTAACATCTCATCTCAATTTTTTGCAATTAAAATTCAAAATTCATCGAATTTAATTTGAAATATTTGAATATATTTCGATATATTAATGATCTTAAACCATTTATTCTATCATATGCCTATTATCATCTATGACATTTGTCATCTATAATTCAAAATTATTTCAATATCATGAATGATAATAACACTTATCAATGCATTCATTACATGTGCAGTATGCTAATCATTAATGCTTTAATATATTTTCATAATTGTTACTGTAATTAGCAAAATAACTTATTTTATCTTAAATTTTTCATTTTTATTTTTTTAATTTATTAATAGATTAGTTTGAAATGCTATCATAGCATGTAGTATTTTTTTTTTTTTAGCACAAATATAGCATATATTTGTTGACAATTGAAATTATGCTTTTTATAAGCAATTTTTAGGCGTAAAACTTTTTTAGGCTTAAATTTAGGAAGAATATGAAGCGGTAAATGTTATGTAATGATGATCAAACTATTCGATTTTTACCGCCCAAAATTACTTCTTCAGATTTCTTCAAATTGTAAGCATTAATTTCTTCAAATCGATCATTTCAAGAATTTAATAAGCAACAAAAAATACTATCATAATTTGCAAATTTTACCAACAAATTTCAACAATGGTATAGTTAATTTAATTAATTAACTAATTAGTATTGTATTAATTACTAAGAAAATTGCACCAATTATTTTGCTATCGATATATTTCAAATGAATGGAAATTGTTTTTTTCTTTTTTTTTCTCATCCATTGAACAATGTTAGCTTGCTGATTAGCAAAAATAATTGTGATATTATCTAAGATAATTGTGATATTATTAATTAATTATAATATTATCTAAGATAATTGTGATATTATTAATTAATCGTGATATTATCTGAGATAATTGTGATATTGTTAATTAATTATGATATTATCTAAGATAATTGTGATATTATTAATTAATTGTGATATTTAATTATATGTGAAAAGTAATTTATGTTAAATCTTTGATTTCATCTTTAACCTATCATTTTCAAATAGCTCATATTATTTTACTTTTTCAAAGGTCACAAAGTTACAGATCATTTGACAGGGTTGAATAACTGAACAATTTTTGTTCTCCTCATTCTGTAATCACTTTATTCTTTCCCTTCAATTAAACCTATTCATTTTCATCGTTTTCAATAGCTTCCTTTAGAAAATGCCATAGATTTGACATCAAAATGTGACATTATCACATTGGTGATAATTATGCTAATTGCATGCTTCTTATAACACGCCGAACTATATAGCACGTAATTTTTCTTTTTTCTAAAGCGATTCATTCTAAAATTGCGAAACTATCATAGCATTAGCTTATTGTAGGTTATTATAGGTTATTGTCATAGTATTGGTTTATTTCCTTATCCTTGCTTTTAGTAGTTATTATGACCTTAATAATAAACATGAATATGACTTAACCTTCTCAAGGGTCAAGTTCCTTGACCTTCTTAATAACAAATACAACAATAAGTATGCAATAGAATGAATAAAGCAATTTTATATTTCATTCTCTTTAATCATTTCTTTGAAATATGAACATAACAACCATTCTGTTTATTTTTATTTAATGAGTAAATTGTTAATGAATGTTAATCAAAGTAGCATATTACTATAGAAGTATTGATTACTTATTTGCATATTAGCAATTACCTTAAAATACGACAGAAATGATCCGATTCAGAAAAATCATGACATCTGCGCCATCTGTCATCTACAAATATTCACGTATCGTGTAATTGTCCAAATGTAATGGCTAAACATCATGTCATCAGTAATTATTTCAATGAAAAAGTTCCATAGTCGACAAATCGAAATGTAAAATTTATTATAATTTAAAAAAAAGAAAGAAACTTTTGATGATGACATTATAAAGAAATGAGAATAGATTGATGGCGGTAAAATATCACATTTTATAAACGTTCGATCTATATGATATGTACAGATGGATTAGTGATAAAATAAAAGATAAGTAGAGGTAATTTCAATTTTTGAAATTTTAAAAAGAAATGGGCCGCACAAAATTTGAAGACTTTTTTGAAATGTAAACATTTCCATTTCAGAAATTCATTAAATAGCAATTATAGCCTAACAATGATAATTGTTATTCCACTGATAACTGCCATAATGATAATAGTGATAATGTATGGATGAAACTAATAGAAATTTGATTTTGAACATAATCTGTCGATATTTCTTATCACATCATTTTGCAGTAAATTAAACTTTAAGAATGATCAAACATTTACATCGCTGGTGGCAAATTGAATACTGGACAAATATTCCTTAATCCACTGAAAATAAAATTATACATTAAAATATAAGATGGCCAAGATTAAAAAAATGAATATGGAGTAAAATTATACTAGATATGTTTTTATGGCCAAGTTACTGAAAATATTAAAAGTAATTAAAAGGTGGGAAAGAGTTCAAGAAGATATAATTAGCAAGATATTGTTATAAAAGTATCATTAAGAAATAGTACTAAAAAGAATTATTTATTAATGAAAAATTGTTGTTCTCTAGAAATTTAGCATATTAGGCTGGATAGATTGTTGATAAAGTTTGGCCTAGAAGCCAGAATTCTGGAAATATCTAGAAGAAGCCGAAATATTTAGATTCTTTACTATTGCTCTATGATAATTTTACAATATTACAAAATAGATGATGCAAAGAATTTAGAACATAAGCTCTTCTTATCCAGATTCATACATATAGTCAAGTAGTAGCCAAGTAAGGCCTTTTTGGCCTAATATACTTTACCTGACACCAGCTTTTATTGTACAGTTGCATAATTCTTTAGCAGCTCTTCGCCATCCTATATGCCTAATACATCGTCGAGCTGTACCATGCATTTGATTGACATGTATACATGGTTGACATCTACAACGATATCGTATAGTTCTTGTTTCTGGTTAATATATGATAAAGATTTGAACCGGAAATATTAACATTTTCCGACAGAATAAACCGTAATCAGGCTTCACAATAAATTAGATGGTGAAATGATAGAACTGCAATGATGTAGTTCCATCATTTTCTGATTAATGATACGAGGAATATTTGAACCGGAAAATAATAAATGAGATTGGTGAAGTGATGGAACTGTAATAATGCAGTTCTTGTTTCAAATTTAACTTACGAGAGAAGTTTGAATCGGAAACATTAACATTTTCCGGTATAACAAACCGTATCAGGTTGTAGACGATAATAAACTAACGTATATCTCTCAAAACATTCTTCAAGACCATCGCCTTCCATAAAACAATCTTTGACACATTTTCCGATTTCCAATACAACATCTAACACATTCTGGATTGATTGAAGTGTAGGATTTTGTATAATTTTATTCTTTGCTTCTTCCAATTTTTCACCTGTTAAATTAATAATTTTCCTGATATCCTGTTTCGGTATTTGTGGCCCGTATTTTGAGTCAGCACAACTGAAAATCCGGAATTGCTATCGGTTAAATATGAAATTATTGGCGTCAATGTTTAACTTAATGATATGAATAATATGATTAACTTCCATTTCTGATATCATTATTCCCTATCATTCTCATTTATTCTTTTTAGGTAAATCAAATCGTTCCATATGATAAATTAATTCCATATGAAATAAAAAGCTAATTTCTTATATCAGCCATGAAATGAAATAAGATCGCATTCCTGTTTAAATACGGAATTACAGAAATGAATTCCGTTATATGTTTTCAATTTTAGGTTGCGGTAATTCATTCCTTTGAGTTATATTTTCATATCCCTAAACAACAATAATTCTCAGTTTTTATTATAGCAGAGGATAATTATTTGTCTTAAATTAGCTAATAACTCAAAAGAAAAAAGGAAAAATCATCTTATTTCAATTTTAGTTCCAATTTCAATTAAAAAAAAATCATATTATTTCAATTTCAATTTCAATTTTCAATTTAAAAATCGCACTATTTCAATTTACCAATCTTGATAAATTTTAATTTGATTTAACAATTCAACTGAGATAGTGTAATATTAAAGGTTATTTAAAAAAAAAAAAAAATTAAAACAAACCATTTGATATTCGATTTAATGCATGTAACCAAACGATCAGCAATTGGCTTTTGCTGAACAAAACATTGTCGTAAGTCATCAGGTCTTGTTGTTATCTGAATAAAATTAATTAATTAATTCATTTATTTAATGATTAATGTTGAAAAAAAAACTCTATTCCATTTTTTAACAATTTAAATGGATTGCATGAAAAGGCTACTTTAAAAGAAATGTAATAATAATACCTGAATGATACTCTTTCTAATTATCATCTAAGGTAAGATATTTTCTCATTAGAAAATAATACTTCTTACCTTTTCAGATTCTTTGAAAATATTTTACCACAAATATTTATCAAACATAAAATTAAGATAATGTTAAAATAAAAGGTAAAATAATAAACCAATGATTACCTTAATAGCATCTTGTTTCCAACATTTATCGACACATTTTTGTAATTTTAATTCAAGTTCTTTTATGCAAATATTTTCTTCCTCACACCAGCATTCCCTAATTGTCTCATTTGTTTGTATCAATTGTGTATTTTCCTGTGAAAAAAAAAACCAAAATTTGTAATTTATTCGATGGGGAAAAAAAAAAGAAATAGAAATGAATTATTCACCCGAGTTATTCTCAAATATCTCGAATAAATAAACTCTTTGAATCTTTCTTAATCTTTGACTAATTTAAAAGTTATATTTATTTGTTCATTATTTTCTTTCAATTTATATTGATGTGATAATTTTGGAAATAAATTTTGCTTTTTTTTTTCATTTATAATCTTTCATTATTGTTTAAATTTTATAATTACTAAAAAGTTTTATCAAATAGTTGCCAAAAAATTATTTACTTATTTTTTTTTTTTTGATAAATGATTTTTCAGCAATTATAATTGTTGGTAAGATTATTTTTTGTCAAGTAATTTATAGATGAATAAATATTTTAAATTAAAGTAATTAAAAGTTAATAATACGTAAAAAAAAAGAAAAGAAAAACTTACAGCGCGTAAAAAGTTAATTCGATCAATTTGTATTAGTATACAATATAATAGGAATAAAATGGAAATATCAGAATAGAATGAGAAGAACATTCGATTTAATTCAATTTTTTATTTTTTGTTTTTTATTTTTCCTTTTTTCTTTTTGAGAACTTTCTGAGTAATGCACCTAAATACTGTAATTTTATTTTAAGCATACAATTATACGGTATTTATCGCATCAAAAAACCGCAAAAATAGAAATAACGGTATTATATTTATTGTGTTAATAACAAAAATTTCTTAAAAATAATTACATTTCACCAAGATTTCTCAGTAATTATTGGTATAACTTAAATTATTCATGTATCTATTTTCTTAATATTATCAAATATTAAATATCAATATATTATCTTAATTTATGTGATAGATTGTAAGATTATGAAATTTTACCTTTTAATTATAAATATTGGAATTAGAATTCAAGGTTAAATGATATTAAAGTTGTAAAAGTTATGGAGACAAAGGCAATTTCAAGGTCTCTTCAAAATCCTTATCAGTTAATCCTTATCAATTAGGAAATGATTTAAAGCACTTTCTTCTTCTGTTTTTCTATCACAGTTAGTCCTTATCAATTAGGAAATGATTAAAAGTCTTCGCCTATTTTTCCTCCATTCTTTTAGATGAAATTGATTTATGAGTTATTTAAAAGAATTAAACGACTGATAACCATTCGAACAGATAGTAAATTGTTGATATGTCAACAAAACTGAGAAAAGATATGGTACAATTAACTTGTCTAACTATTTTGTCTCTAACTAACTTGACTTTTGACCTCCTTCTTTTACTTTTTCTTGTGTGTCACACTATAAGCAAATGTCACTCTCTAAAAAGTATCTTTTCCTCCTATTTGGAACATTTGAAGGAAGGATTTCAAATGACTTATTAAATGATATTCAAATTAAATCAGAAGTTATCAGAGCTTATTTGAATTGAGGCAACAATGATCTTTTTTGTTCCTATAAATTACTATCACTACTTCTTATAATAAATACATTACAATTTTGCAGGACTAATTCGAAGTAGTAATAATTATAATAAAATAATTAATAAATTGATCATATTTCTAATTTATTATATTTTTGTTTAAATTGTATTGCTACTTTTGTATTTTTAAGTTAAACAATGCATAAATAGTAGTTGTTCAAACTAGTGTAACTAATTAATAATTAACAGGATAATTAATAACTTGATTATATTTCTATTTAAATTGCATTGTTACTTTTATATTTTTAAATCAAACAATGAATAAATAGTAGTTGTTCAAACTAGTATAACTAATTGATAATTAACAGGATAATTAATAACTTAATTATATTTCTAATTTATTATATTTCTCTTTAAATTGTATTGCTACTTTTATATTTTTAAATTAAACAATGCATAAATAGTAGTTGTTCAGACTAGTGTAACCAAATAATTAACAGGATAATTAATAACTTGATTACATTTCTAATTTATTATACATTCTACTTAAATTGTGTTGTTACTTTTATATTTTTAAATTAAAGATTGCATAAATAGTAGTTGTTCTAAACTAGTTTAACTAATTAATAATCAGTAGGATAATTAATAACTCAATGATTTACTTCTACATTTATATTTCTAATTGAACAATATGCAAATAATTAATTAGTAAATCTTGTAAATGTTCAAATGCAAAAATCAACGAACTCTTCTTCGTCATTTCCTATCTCATTAAAATGTAACATTTTTTTTTTTTGTTTTTTTAGATGAAAAATTTCGAAATCGACAAAAAAAGATGTAAATTGTAAGATAAATCATAAATTTATAGCAAAAATTGGGAAATAAAAAATTCAAAAAAAAAGCAAATTTGGAAAAAACGTGAAAACATACTTAAAATAATCAAATTGAAGATCAAAAAAAAAAAAAAGTTGAAATGGATGGTGGTAGGTAATTTCGAAAAATTCATTTCATTTCAACTCTTTACCTCATTACATTTTCAAATTACCATCCTCTCTCACTTATTTTTCAACTTTTATTTCATTTTCATTCTTTGCCAAACAAAAACCGGAATTTTCTCCTATCATCTTTCAGTTACCCAAAAGTTGAAAAATATTATCAAACTATATAATAAAAGCAATTATTATGACGAAAACAAAACAATACTCTCTTATCTCTTATCATAATCATACTATTTCTTATCAGTATTATCATCACTGGTAATTGATCATTGACATTTTAATTTTATCTTTGTAATAAAATTAGCTAATTGATAAGTGTAAGGGAAACATTCATTAATTAGTATATGCATTCAAATAGAAATACAACTAGAAGGAAAGAAAGAGGATATTTTGGTAAAAATTTTTATGACATTATCGTTTTGTTTTCCTGATTCCGGTCGCACAACCAGATTATTACGCAAAACTAAATCCCGTAAAATGAAAAAAAAAGAGCTATTATAATTTGTTTGCTAATTAATGCTGTTAATGTGAATGAATTAATTGATATTACTTTTACATAAAATTGATAACAATAAATGCAATTTGCAAATGATATCAGCTTTTCCGGATGGTTTAAGATGACACTGATTAGACCACTGATTAGAGTAATAGTATTTGATGTTATTGATTTTACTGAAGTAAGGAAAATAACAAGTAGGTAAATAGTTTTCTTTTAATTTGTAGCTATCATTTTGTTTGTATCATTTACTATACTGCTATCATTACTTATCATAATTACCAGTCCTTTATCATTATTATCAGTTCGCTCAAAACTGTTTCCTGTTATTGCCAAAATGATTGTTCAAGAAAAATGTGTCTTTTGAATTTCCTAAGTGGTTTTTTGGAGCAAAATTTTCCAACCCGAAAGAGAAATATCCTAATCCATGTATCCTAAGCAATGCCCTAGTTCATGAACTAAGCTAGTCCATGATCTAAGCAATTTTCATACTTCCATTCACCCTGATCATTTTTCAATATCCTTTGGTATTGATTACATTCGGTGGCTTGTAATTGTCGCGAATTCCGATTCGCGAGACTCCAACCATACCCAAACTAAC
>NW_018108481.1:40305-72557 GCF_000183805.2 Loa loa
AAAANAAAAAAAAAACCAACCACAGTAATATAAAAATTATGATTGTTCTCGCTTCTCAATTCCTCAGTTACAATAGTAAATGGTGGACGTTGTCCACAAGTATGACAGAACTACTGACCAATTTGCTAGCTGTTATTGCAAATTCTAAGCGCCAAAAAGCACTTATGTAAAAATGATAGCATATAAATCATGGAAGTATAATGAATCAACTGCAGGAATTTTATACCTTCAATGTTTGCAGACTCAACAGTTAACTAAATTCATTTATATCTTCCTTCCCTCTCACTGCTACTATCATTTTAGTGTAAATTGATTGATCTTAAGAAGAGATAAAGTGGTGAGTTTAGTTTTATTAAATTACACAACAACGAATGTTAATACAAAATTTTCGTAATAGAAACAACAAACAATAGAATCAACAAAGATGGTAAATTAAAGCAGAGAAAGTACTGGTTGATTTCTTGAACATATCACACTGTCGCAAATCCATCCAACCACAAATGCATAATTCCTGTGATCCCACCCAGAGAGAAGGAAGTTCTGCAGTGGAAAATACAGTAACAAAATACAGCACCTTTCTTGATCGATAATCGATAGCGGAATAAACCATCAAATTCTATTCACCTAGCCGTTCGTCTTTTTTTGACCTTTCGTTTCAATTTATTTTTTCGAATTTTTTTCCGTGCCGCGTTAGTCGGATCCAAAACAGCTTCCTCCTGCAATTTTGAAATAAATTATAGAGGATGATGATAGATGGATTAGGCAAATCTATGTTAAGGTTAACGGATAATTCCTGTTTGAATGTACCAAACAAACGATGTTAGCAGTTTCAGAAGACAATAATAAAGGATTTATGACAACCTTTTGTTTTCGTTTCCTTCCTTCAAGTTTGGCGGCGAACAATTTATTGCACTCAGCAACCAGTTTTGTAAATTTTTCATCACCAATCCTTCCTTTTATTGTTTCCGCCACTTCTATTGCAATCTTTTGCAACACTTCAGTGCCTAGAATAGATAACGATTTAACTCATACATCCGATATAATGGTACCTTAGTCTAATATTTAAATATAAATGGCTCTGAACAAGAACAGGAATTTAGCAGCATAAGTTTTTTCTTTTTTTGATGAATTGATGATGGATTCAAAAGGTATACTTTGTGTTGATTTGCCTTGCATTTCACGATAGAGAGGAGGCAGTAATGATTGCACCACAATATCACTTCGGTTAGGATCAATTTTCAAAACAATAACTGCTGTCACTTTGAAAATATTGATCCTCTGCAACGTGGAATTATATAATTGAAAAAGTTGGTATATAAGTCCGTCAATGAATGAATAAATTCAATGGGGAAAAAGGTTAATAAAGGCCGAAATCAACAAGAAAAACCCTGAAAATACTTTCAAATTGGAAGGAAATACCACAGTACAAAAACAAAAGAATAGGTAAAAGAAGTGAATTACTCGAATAGTTTCAGCTGGCAGTTTGACCAACTCAAAATTACACAACACAGTTAGTCTGTGACAAAACCATCGAAGATCATCATCTGACTGCGTAACTACATCGAAAAGGTACACCAAGTTCTTTGCTGCCTGAAACGGAAATGTAAACAAGTTATCACACACCGCAACCGTTAATGGAAGCTAGCTGATGTTAGATAAATAATGAGTGGATTATTTAAATGAATAAACTTTCATGCTTTCAGATCCGACCTGTTCAGCTAATTCGCTGGTCAGTTTGTAAGTCTTCATTTGTGCTAATGTCCACTGCATGAACTCCCGAGCAGATGGATCGCTTCGTGATAACATATATTCTTTATTAAGAATGGAAAATAATGAGCCAAGAAATCGAGCTGCAGATAACTGAACAGTGGGCGATTTGCTACATCGTGCTAAAGGACCCATCTCTCCTAAAAAATAATTGGAGATAAATCTGGATTTAAAAGTTAAAACAAAAGTAGAATTCTGACGTACAAACATCCATAACAGTGAACAAAGAATGAATATAGTTTAGCTCAAGAGTGTTAAATGCACCTTTTACTTCCCTTAACATGACAAAAACTGAATTAAGATCAAACCTTAAAAACCTGAATTCGAACCCCTAATTCAGATTTCATTCTCTCTAATCTTAAATTTTCGTTCTCTTCCATACTTCTGACTACCACGCTCAAATCATGAACTCATTTAATAATATAACTAGCTAAATTCATGAATACATACTTAAAATAGTATCCAGTAATCCTTCTTCAGCAAATTGCGTCGTTTGGTTTTTATGTTCGCTCATCAACAAATTAAGACTATCAATGATGATACCAATACTTTCTTCAGCATATGAATATAGAATATCAGTATGAACAATTTTCGATAATGTAGATGATAACTCCCGGAGAGTATTTCCAAATTTCTCACCTCCTAGCTTGCTAAATATTACTAGTGTTTGTATGGCAATGCAAATGTATGCTTCCTGAAAATAATATATCTTGCGTATTAAAGCTTTCTGGGTCACTGTTTTTCAAATATACCGTTAATAACGAACAATTTTCAGTTATTTTCAGAGCAACTGTTTTGAATAAACTGACCTTTTTACTTTTCAGCCAATCTCTTGTTGCCAAATAGAGATCATTTCGCTTAGATTCTGATACAGATACCACTAATTTCTGCATGGCCAAAACAACCATCTGACGACATTCCGCACTTTCATCGTTCATTAGTCGAGCTGCTAGTTTTACAAACGCTAATAAAGCATAATCATCATTAATTTCCTGTAAGTAAACAATACTGTGCATGCAACTAAAGCTTTTCCGGAATATACTGTTAGAAAGTAATTCTGTTAAGTGACTTCACCAAGAATTACAACATATACGAAAAGACCGACTTTGAATGATTGATCAGCAATGATACTGCTATTTAATAACAAAGTTTGGTCAATGTCTAATCGATGTTAGATTAGCTCATTTTTAAAAATGCGAAAATAACAGACAAACCTTTGTAAGTTTCTCAAAAAATATGTTCAGCATTTCAAGTGCGGATCTTCTGCCGTCTTCATGTTGATAATCAATTTGTTCCAAGAAGAATTCAACATATTTCGATGGCTTTTTACACTGAGGATGGCCACTGACAAATAAGGCTATCACCTGAACGATATTCTCGGAAATGCTTTAGAAAAAAAAAAAAAAAAGGAATAGCGAGCGTTCGTCCATATCAATTTTCGATCATGTCCCAAAAAACCTTAGGAATTTACTGTATTTACAAATGACAGGAAGTTATTCTAAAGTGAATTTATTCCCCATTATAATAACTATTATGAGGTTACTTTCTTGGATTATCTTTACTGCTATCAGTATATCTTTATTTGACTCACACAAAGATTAGGACGTTCAATGATAAGTATACTTTCGTTAAACTAAATTGGTATTCCATTTACAGATGTCAGCTAAATTGTTTTTAATAAATTCTTCGTGTGAATAAATAGAACTGTTAAACTTGCAAATAAGCATACGAGAGGTTGCTTTAATAAACTGAAGTCAAGCTAGCACTGATGAGTAAAATGTGTGAATAATTAAGAACGAAATACTGTAAATGTACCGAGGAAGGTAATAAAAACTTATTCAAAGTGAAGCAATTCAAAGCAACACCACCCATACAAAGATGTGAAGCTTTGGATAATAACATAAAGTAATTTCTGATATCTTAATTTGAGATATAATTTCTCCCTCTAAAATCATTTAATTCTCATGTCTTTGTTCCGTAGCACCAGTATGGAGGGTAGAATCATAAATCATAAATCCACCATTCTCTTGAATCAGTGAGGACGTCTATGTAAACTTGGATCATAATAAATTTTGGGTATTTACAATGAATAATTGTTGCTCGTGCAAAATTAACCATGATTCAAACAAAGGCTGACCTGCCTACACTGCTCTCGAATATGCGAAATTTCTGATACAACAGCAGTTTCTGCGAGACATTGAATAATTTCGATGATCTAAACAAATTCATATTGACCTCCCAAATTAATTCAAGCATAATATAAACGATCAATGTTTTAACAGTTATTTTAAGAACTGCTACTTAGTACTAATGAAAATAATTACGAAAGATGAAATGTTTGCAAATTTTTAAGACAAATTTTTTGTTGGTTTTACGTGGCTAAATCAACTTCCTCACCTCATTATGCATTAATCTACTTTATCAACAAATTACTGGAAGATTGTAACTGCCTTATGAAACATATTCTCAACGATGCTAACCTTTGGATCCTGAAGTTTCCGGATGATGATTGCTTTGATAAGTGGAAATGCTACTGCCTGCTTCTGATTATCAACAATATCGGTCTCAACATATGTCAGCAGTAATTGCAAACGTTTTGATGCAAGCGCAAGAGAAGGAGCATCTTTTATTATTTGTGTAATAGCCTTCAAAAATTATTCCGAAACTCGAAAAAAGATTAAAATTTGAAAAAAGTCCAACTAAAGTTTCATAATAAGAAAACAAACGAATCTGCTTTCGACGTTTTCAGAAGGACAATAGCAGAAATTAAAAAGATTAATTCGTCATGGTTTTTTCTGAAGTTTTATGAAGTTGTTGTTAAACAACATGTATCCGTTAATCTTTAACTATAGAGAAAACGAATGCTGCATGAATTACGATGCTGAGAAAAACAAATCTACCTTGAACACCAGCTGAGAAACTTCCACAGACTTTCGGACATACTCTTGAGTGTTGCCAATCGCATCCGAAGTCGTATAATCAGCTAGTAAAATGAACAAACGATTCAAAAACTGGGTCATATTCGACCGCAGTGAAGGAAGAGGGAATCTGAGTAATATTAGGAAGCATCGCAGGGCATTCACAAGGATCTAAATTAATTGAACATAAATATTAAAAATCAACGTAATTCCATAACTTTAAATGACTAACAAAAGAATCTTACCTTTACGAATTCTAACTACAATCCACAAATATTAATTTCATATATTATTCAATATTTAATAACTGGTTCAAAATATCGCAATAATCCCTGTGTTCCAATCAGGAGATGGAAAGTCACGAGCAAAAGAAAAAATTGCACAGAATATAAAATATAACACTATCTGGATCAACCACTATGAAACAATAGGATGCTAATGAATTCGTAACAATTAAGCCTTACCTTATCATATTTCAGCTTTAGACACTGTAAAATAATATCAACAAATGGATCCAATCGTGCAACATCTTCCGTGGATTCTACATTAAAAGTCTTCTTTTTCAACACCAAATGTAGCTCCGAGAGGCCAAATTCGACAAAAATGTGCATTCTACTCTTCATGGACACTTTAACAATCATTCCCACACTGAAATTATCTAAATATGACTCTTAATGTCAGGAAACATTATTGTATTAAGGAAAGGAAGAAACTACAGTAAAATATTATATACAACAGCAAATTTAATTTCAATTTTCAATTAAACATTGATTAGAAGTGCTTTATGTTCCTGAAGAAATTAACTCCCTTGCTTTTCGTTTCTCTACCAATGTTTTAATGCCGAAATAGTGAAGCCTTTATTAAACCCGTAAAATTACAAGGGTTATAACTAGCTTTTAAATATTTCTATCAAAAAAGTGACAAAATCTACTTAAATATGAGAACTTTACAACTTTCGTTGCTAACATTGCTAATACTTTGGTACTAAATGTAAAAAGTGATTTTCGATATTTAAAGATGCTTTTTTTAATATCAAAATAAATAACCGATTAGGTTCTTTTTCTAAAACCAAACAACTTTCTGGACGTTTTCCTTCACTTGTTTGTTGCGCATTTAGTTGAACAGTGTCTTCGGTCTTTTTTAAAACTTCTATTATTTGATCATTTAGAAGTTGATATGCAAATATCAGCGCAACTTCAGGCTCGATTCCTTCATTGGTCGATATTCCAAGTGAATACTGCCGCAACAAACGACTTACCTTTCGCACTGTTTTTGCATCTGGTGCAGATTCTACAATCTAAAATATGAACAAATAATTAAATAACGAGAAGGATGTAAACATACACATCGTTTAACAAAGAATTGAGAAAGCGTAATAGACTACCTTTCTTTTATATATATATATAAAGAAAGAGGCCACAATACATCAGTGACTGCAGTATTACAACCAAATACGGATGGTTTTTATAAATAGAATAACATTTGAGAATTTGAAAATCTAAAGGAGAAACTGAAGGAACCTTTTTCAACACTACTAAAACACTGCCAAGACACTGAGAGCTTATATATCGACCAAGTAATCTGTACGTCTCATATGTTCGTTGTATCTTCGCTTCCGGTACATCTTTGGTAATGCCAGATACAGTCTTTTCTTCAGCTACACTACCAAATAAATCCATTGTACACACCTACAGTCAACTGATAGTTTGCTTAAGCTGAAGTTCTAGTTTTAGCCAAATTCAAATATAAAAATTTTGAACATCCAGAAAATCTTCCATATATTTCACTACTTTAAAGAAATTTTATCAAAACGTAACCATCAATATTTTCATACTTTTCCTTTTCAGAAAATTTTCGAATGAAATACTTACATCAACGATATCCATTAAACACGAGTCTAGGTCACCAGCACAAAGTTGCTCTTCCATTGCTGACAATAACTTATGCACATAGAAAATCATCACATGAAGCTAAAAAGAGTATGAGTTTTCCCCAATTCAATAAAAATTCGTTTTTACTTTAAAAAAAACGATGACTTTTCACAACGGCGAGGATACAAATTCATTGTTTCCATTACCCAATATATATTTCAGATTAAAGATTTAAGTTTCTGTGAATCTCTGAGTCAATATGAAAAGTGAGGGAGGAGATAAGTTATTCATCTATCCCGATAACAGAGGATGAACCAAAGTTAAAACTCAAATATTACGTCTCAAAATGTTCGACAGTTGCGCAAAAGAATGCAAACAACAAACATTGCTTTAAGATATGTAATCACATGGAGTAGATGGATGGATGAAACTATCGCATCTGTAGATTCAAGCCAGGTTGTAGATTTAGGTAAATCCTAAGATATAATCTTATTCAAAATGTCTGTAGATGCAACAGTAAAAATTGTACATGACCCATTCAATGTACTGTCAGTAGCAATAATAATACTACTGACAACACAGTGAATGAATCATATACGGCAATTACAATACAAGCCATTGATGTTATGTTATTTTATCAACTCTCAAGTCCTATAACATATGGTTAAAATGTCGAAAGAAAAAGGGCGAAGAAATTCCTCGTATATTTAATAGGCGCAGAGTTGTGGTGATAAAAACTATTTATACCTGATATCCTTTTTTCATAGTTTGCTTCATTTCTCGTATTATGAAACGAACATATTTGGGACCCAAAATTTTAGCAATTTCGATAACAGTCTTACCAGCTGCTTCCCGTACATTAGTTGATCGTGACATCAACAAAGAGCAGATTTTGATTACAACACTGTAAAAACAATAAAATTTTTGCATCAAAGAAATCTAGAAAAAGAAATCATCTTCCAATCAAAATCTAGTCTATTATATAAAAAGTTTAAAAATTCAAGGTAAATGATATACTATATGGAGAGAATACACAGCCATCTTGTCTCGACTATTTAAGTAGAAAAAAGAAAAAAGAGCTGTAGAACTAGCATGAATTAAACATGCGAATTACCCAGGTAAATTACAGTCCATGATTTTTTGCGGCATTTTTTGAAGCAATTTGACGGTAGCCAACGCAACAGGAGCCCTCTGTATGTCGTCATCTTCTTTGTAATATTTTCCAGACTGGGCTTTTCGATGAGACACTAAGTCCTATAAGCACCAACTCTATCTGTTTAACAGTTTACTTGAAATGAGATAAGCCAAAAGGTGTGAAATGAAGCTAAGAACTTGGTTACTTTTAAAATTACAACCTCCCGTATGAGGTTTATACAGCCAAGAATGGTTGCGAAATTTCTAAATTTGAAAAAAAAAGATTTATTCCGCCTTTTCTATCCATAAATTAAAAGTTTCATAGTAACAATGTGAAAACTATTGGTAGAACTGACTGAAGGAAATGCGAAAAGCTGGAAAAATCTCAATTTCAAACAATAAATTTTTTCAGAATTTGTTAATAGAAGGCAATCAGACTATTCTTTTCTGCCTTCTCCAATCCTTCTAGTTTTTTTCTACCCTGATCGCCTTAGTTCATCAACTTCGCATGCCATGTTGTCTAGATGGATGCATTAATTATCGTGTGTTATTTAAAAGCATAATGAAAAATTGCTTACTTTGCCGGTGGCACAGTCTTTCAGTCGTGGTATCAAATACCCGACAACTTTCTGATGTATTGTTGAAGTGTTCTCTTTTAATGTACCACTAGCATCCAGTTCGGCTGTGATCTCATCAGTCCGAGCTTCTATCCAATCTTCAGGTTTATCACTTGCTTCAGTTTCTATCTCATCATTCGTTTTCTCCGCTTTATAACAGGTTCATGTTGTTCCCCTTCGGAAACATCAAAATGAAAAGCGTCCACGAGCGCAACAATAACCCTGAAATCCCGCAGCTCTTCGACCGAGACAAATAAATAACCCTGACAAATAAATAATCCTGAAATTACGCAGCTCTTTCAAGCAATTCTAGTGCTTCATTTTTAGTCATTATCTGAAAAGCAAGAATCAGCCAAATTTTTGCATTAATTAATCCATCAAAAGTTAACTGGGATACAACGTCTCAAAAGCATAAACTGAAATGGAAAAAAAAAGACTCGAAGTTTTTATTAAACTTTAAAATCCGATCATTGACAACCCAACAAAATTAGAACTCTAATTAAACCTGAAAACGAAATTTCCTAGGAAGAAAGATCTATCTTACGGTATGGTAATTATCGGGAGAGAACAAACATGCGATAATATTCTCACAAGCCTACTTTCAGTTGAAAATTACCACCTATTTCCCATTGCAAAATAAATTTTTAAAACAACTACATTATTCAAAGTTAAATTGAAAAGATAGTCATTCAAAAAAGGATTTAAAAACTAACCTTATAATTGCTTTGTGATTGACATTAACACTTTCTTTTCTCAAACGCTTCATATAAAAATCCAACATGGGAAAGTACCTGGAAAATGGATTAACAGTATATTTGGTGACAACAGCTAGTACATTCCCAGTGGTTGGGCCAAAATCTTCCTAAGTTGCATGACTCTCGTGGTTCTGAATTATGGGTCGAGAATGGAAATTTGAAAAATTCTAATGTTTGTCCTTCAGAATTGTCACCATACTATTCCGAAAGAGATGGAGAATTAAGCTTATAATGAAAAAAAAAAGAACTACAGGCAATAGGAATAAATAGTTACAAATTTCTTTTAACTTACTTTTTCCACGGCGCACCACGCATTATTTGTGTAAAAAGTGCCAGTGCAGCGTCACTAAGCGCCGACGTACTACTGGACAAATGCATCACGTAAGGTTGTAAAAGAGGTAACATAAAACGAAGCAAAACTCCATTCGGAATGCGAATCTATAATGTAATGGACATTTTTGGAGGACAAATTACGCTTTATAAAATTATTACGACGAACGTGAAATTTCTAAATTCCGTGCACATTCAATATAAATAACAACTACTAACTTCCTCTGATTGCAGGCTTTGAGCAAGTTTGTAAAATGCACGTTGTCGTCGGTGAATTTGCATATGAGTAACGTTCTCGAAAAAGTCCAAATCAACTTCTACAGTATTCCTGAGTGATTCAAGATAACGAAGCTGCCTGTGTGTCGGAAAACATGTAACCATCGAAACCAAAAGATTCACAAAATCGTGGCGTATTATCTGAAATTTTAGCAGATTTATCAATAACCATTTATACAGATAAGTATAAGTATTTCAAAATTAAACTTTCTCCTTCATATCAATAAAATTTACATTAAATATCAATAAGAGGGAAATTAGAAAATACCTCTTTTGGATCATGTAAGCCTTTCAAAATAAGAGGTAACATGTGAGAATCAACTCCATCCTGTTTTCCATGCTCATTTATACTACGTCTTCCGAAGTATTCAATAATACTGTGAAAATTTTTCGTTGCCGCTGAACGCAATGAAATATCGTTTACCTGCACCAAATATAAAAACAACATCAAACTCTTCGCCAAATACAACTTCTTTTTTAAAAAATTGAACAAACCTTTGCAGAAAATTAAATATATCAACGATGTTTTTGCATTAAACTTTTAACTTCAGATATTTACAAAATATCCCTTTTAAAGAAAAAATTGAAGGTACCTGAACAATAACATAATAATCGTTATGCAGTAGTAAATAAAGTAATACTGGCTCAATTACTTCGTCTGTTGTTAAAGCCTGGAAGTTTCAAAATGAGAAGAGAAACAAAAAGGACTTCTAATCACTCTGGACAATCACTGCATTGAGAAAGAAATTTCAAAATTAAAAATCATTTCAACTAATAGAGAGGTACAAACCTTGAGCAAATTTTGATAGGCGTCGTGTCGTTTATCATAATCCGGCTCATCAATTCTTCTTCCATCCCATGCATCTAGACTTGCCACATAACTTATTAATTCCGCTTTCCTTTTATTGTCTTCCCTCAGCTTCATTGCTATGGCTTCTTCAATTTTTTGCAAGCTCTCACGATGCGAACGCTCCTTTAGTAAAGATTGCACATTTATCAGATTGCTGAAAAGTTTCTGCATTTGAAGATCTAAGAATTCCGTTATTAATATAGTTCTATGTTCAATATTATGGTAGTATAAGAAGTGGTATCACGACTGTGACTATACACAGCAGATGATCAAGTGCAGGAGTACATTATAGAAATTTTTCATGCTACAGATAGCCTGAGCGGTGTCGTTCGGACATTTAGGAAACAAGTCTTGCAATGGTATCAGCATAATGCTTTTTTAAAATAAAGTAACTACACTTCGAAATTATGAATATTCAATATTAGGAACTGTATTGTTGGCATCACGCAAATTTGCTTAAAAAGTTAATAATTCATCTGAAATTTACAATTTACAAGAAAATTCTAGCTGAAGTTATAGACAGTTACTTCAAAAACTGGGTCACATCTGTTGCTGCTGTAACCATCCGTAAGACAGTTTGAAGCGAACATTGAACAGCATCATCGGAACGAACAATTCCAGATTCCAAAAATGTTAGCAAAATTGAAACATATCGTCTAATCATTTCTTCATCTTCGATAAATTCGCTTATCCTAAAATATAGACCACATTTCAGGAACTACAACATCTTCCAAAGTTGTTACTTTAAATTTCTAATTTGCAATAAAAATCGTCATAACAAATTAGTGAAAAAAATTACACGCTTTAAAAAATTGAAATTATTAAATCAGAAGGCTGCCAACCTATTCAAGATTTCCAAATGTTTCGTATTAAGCTTACGATTTTCACCTTGCTGAGGTAAGGAGTCAAAAATAAATGCTAAAACTTTCGGCAATTCAGAAAGAATCATAGAAGTTCCACTATTTAAACCTGAAAGAATATTATATGCAAAGTCAAAGAATAACGGATTATTACACAGCGTAATAGAGACAACAAAAAAAGTGCAGAATACGACAAACACGAGCCTAAATTTAACCTGAATTTGTGGAATCTTTCTTTACGATATTAATTTTGAAGTGGTTTCTTTGCTAGATTTAAAAGAAAACTTCAGTCATATTACTATGAACACAAAAAATTCTACCCCAGACACATACAATGTTATGTAATATGGTAAATAAGATTTGATTTGCTGTCAATGCTTTACTCTGTATCAAGGATAACGGACATCGATACATCCACAAGGCAAATTGGACATTTGATGTTCACGGAGGAATTGTATGGAAGTAAGTTCCAATTACCAGGAATTTTCGGAAGTTCAATTAGATTAATATCCGCCACTGGATCAGGCATAACCTCGTCTGCCAAAGTAAGCAAACTGAGTAAACCATCAATGATTTTCTCTTTCACCAACTTGCTAACACTTTTCGATATGAGCATGTTGCACAAGATTGAAAGCACTGAATGTGTCACGGCACCACTGACTGGTGGGACTTGGAGACGTAAAAGATAGAACAATCTGGAAAGTATTGAATTTTTAAACTTCCTGCAATCATTTACTAAAAACTAAGAATATCTAGCGAACTAGTTCAAAACAAGTACACTAAGTATATCTTAAGTACATGTAAAGTACCATGGCACAACTCAATCAATTTAAAAACAAAAAAATTGCTTCAAAAAGATGAAGAACAAGCAAATACTTACTTCGGGATAAGGGTCCATGAAAGAAATAGTCGCAGAAGATTAAATGGAACCTTCGGAGAACTGTCATCATGATACGTGCATTGTGGAACAACAATATACACCAAAAACGCATTGATCTCATCAGCTTCAAGCATGCGATTTTGACATGTATAGAAAACCTAAAATTATAAGAGAAATTTCAAGTTGCAAAATGTAACAAGCTATTAACATTAACAACTTTCAGCACCTTTTGCACCCTTTACAAAGTTTACTCGCGCCTGAGAAATGTAAACTTATCCTTCTAGCCCACATCATATCAAGATTTCTGAAAGCATTAACCGCATCAGTACATTTTATTTCATTTATTGAATACCGAATCATCACTGGTAAATGAAATATAAGCAGATCAAATCAATTTCACTCCATTTAAACAAAATATTTAATTCCTAAAATATGCTTTCTAAGCCAATAAACAAATTCAAGATAGGAAAAGAGTGCCCTACTCCTCCGCCCGACATTCCTTCCATATACAGGAATTTTTACTAATTCTTCTCTTTCCCGAATCCCCTGACAGTCAACAAATCCAATTAACCGAATCTCTTTAACTTCATCAGCATAATACAGTAGTTAGATCAATCAATTTCTAAAGCAATCCAAATTCCATTTCGATGTCCACACGAACAAATCCCCATATAACTCGAGGAATTTTTTTCGAGGCAGCACAAGAAAGATTACAATATAAATTGTGCTTTGATGATATCCCTATTTCCTGGTTTCTTTGATAGTAAAAACCTTCAAAGTTATTGCTACGTACTAAATTCATTACCATTTGGACTACTAATTATTTCAAACTACCTAATACAAATCTTACACCTAATATTATAACCCATTCCTTGTTTTAAACCAAAAACTGTGAGAAACTCATCCGATATACAATTTCGAATCTAATTATTATGCTTAAAAAATATTTTTAAAAGTAACGAAGCAAGCAATCAACAGAGACGAAGTATGAAATCCAAACTAACTTCTTTGAAAGCATTACAAGCAAGTCGACGCAATTCCTTAAGTCGCTTCAAGAGATACGGTTGAACCAGAACCAAATTCTGCATCGCCAAACGTGAAAGTAAGGCTGCAGCCAAGCAAACACGAAATAACAATCGTCTTTGGACATCTGTTAGCACTGGTGAAAGTACGGTTGCTATGAGTGAGATGCTCCGAAATGACCTAAAATTGGAAATTTAACTGATCAACAAATAATTCTATTCTAACGGATAAAATCAGAAAGATTCCTGTTAGCAACGACTACTTTACTTTATATATTAAACAAGGCAATTAATGAATTATACAAGAATATCTCAAACAAATATTTCCGAGATATAATATTTTCCTTTTTTTTCGAGTTCCGAGAAATATAATTTCCCATTCATTTAATGCATAAAGTTTGTAGAATGAGTTATTTCATTAGCCATGTAGAGCATTTATCATTTCAAGCATTCCAAAACTGAATTATTTCATTCTTTCTTTTTTTGTTAGCTTAATTTTTCTGTTAGAATAATCGGAAGGATAGAAAAATACTGGTGAAATATTAATATACGTATTTTGAGAAGCACATATCAATTGCTCATTTCGAGAAAAAGAATATCAAATTTCACTTGATCTTTGGTCTGCTATCTTGAACATCCTTATTTCTTCCAACAACAAAACTACTACTTCTTTATAGAGTTTATAGTCCCTTTTTTTTGCTCTCATTAAATTGTTTTACTTCTAAATACTAAAATATTTCATTTTCTGAAATAAGGGGAAAGTGATTAGTAGCGATGCAATAAATGCTATCAGAGTTCTAGATTTATTCTAAAATTCGTCCAACTTTTAATTACCATATTCCTCAACTTCCATTGTTCTGCAAGCAGAATACATTCTATTTCAGTGTTTTTCGCTCATCAATCATCAAATCGGATTTTTCCACTTCGTTAACATATGAACAAATGAACGAAGCAATTTTCCATTTAATGATTAAAATATTTCATTTTTTAAGATGCTCTAGTAAAAGCTTCAATTCTTACTGTATCTACGATAAAAATAAAATATTCATATCCACTGATAAGACGGATTGATTTCAATTTTTTGTAAAATAATTCTGATTAAAATGGCTACATTTCATTCCTATATATATATATATATATATATATGCTTACATTTCCTCTATGTATGCAGGTATGTATATATTAATTCGCCATATATGCAGGTATATATACATTTAATCATACGTTAATTAAGTGCTAATTAATAAGTAAATGTCTTAAAAATATACGTACATAAGTCAAGATAATAGTAAATAATAGTAAAATGAGTTAAGCAAGATGAGTAAATAAGCTTATAATTAAATATACGAAAATTATTGGCTTATCAAACAATTGCATATCATTCTTCTGGTAGAAAATGCTTGTTTTTTGTAAATTAGCTTTTATTTAGATTATTATTACAAATTTCTTTGCATATCCAAATCGTATCCGGGAGACGGAAACTCATTCTGTCCAACAACCATTTTATAACATCTCTCACTCAGTCGCTCCAGTGTTAATTCAAAGTATATTTTCAAATAACTCAAACTGAACTTAACAAAATTACGGAAGACAACGCTCCTTCCTAAATCTCGTCTAGCTCAAATGGAAAAAAAAAACCAATTTTCGGGGAAGAAAATAAGATAATTGAATGCGAAGTTTAAGCAATTTTAGTTCGAAAAATTCAGAGAAAATGTCTGTCCTAAGAATGAAATCGGTTTTCGAAACAATCTACAAAATTAGCCTGACTTTGCCAAAATGACTACAAATACGTCAAAACCAAAATTGATGTTCCCGAACTTACTACTACATTTTCTATCAATTCATTATAATCATATCCTCTGCCATTTGTTTCACCACATTCCCATGATAATCAATTATCTTAAAAGCAAAACTCTGATACGATGACACAACAAAAGACAGTTGCATCATCGAATCGTATCTTCAATAACCAATTCCTTTGTTTCCATTTAAATTGCAAATTACGGAAAATTCATTTTTCAGTGGTTTACTCAGTATTAATGTTCTTTGCAAACATACTATTCAAAAAAAAAAATTATTTTAATGGAATATATCTCTCAAAAAATGCTTCTATTTATCGTAGGTTTTTGGAAATGGCGAACATCAAATTAGTCTCATTTCAATATCTATTTATGGTATTTGGTGCTCATAAAAGCTTTTTCTCCCAATCAAATTCTCGGGTGACATTCGAGTACATTTCAAAATGCACTTTTACAAGTATTGCGAGAATATACGTTGACTTATCATTGAAAAAAAGAGAAAAACATTAAAATTTTTAGATAAATCCCAACCATATACCCCACTTTATGTCGGAATTCTTTAATTTCCAAAAATTTAAGTAATTTCACACGGAGACTACGATGATTATCCTTTTTTTTTAGCTCTAATATCTATGAAGTACAGAATGTCATTGAGATTATAAATGATCATCAACCTGTTTGATTAGGAAGTGAAAGATTGCGGATTTCGAGAGAAAATATTTTCTATGATTCACACTTTTACTAAACGACAAATGAATTTATGTGATGTCGAAAGGGCAGAAAGCTATTTGTGTGAAAACTAATGCATCTATCCTAAATGCTTTCATTAGAAAAATTTCCTTTTCCCAAATAAAAGTTTTTAATCGTTTTTTTTTCCAAAAAGATAATATTTACTATTTTTCATTTTTGATGAAAGAAGCAAACAAATAATTTAAAATAATTTGAAATGAAAATTTCCCTAATTCCTTATAGTATTTATAAGGTTCACATGAAATAGAAAATGCAAACTTGCAGCCTGACTGATCATGAACAGATGTTTAAACGCACAGGTCAACTCAGTCCCAAATCCTTATCTGACCTCTCGAGTTAACAAAACGAATCATCTTTGTTATATATATATATATATATGTATATATATATGTATACCTGTTTCTCCAAAAAAGAAAATTATATATTACATAATGAATTTAATCATCTTATAAGAGAGGCCAAAGATCATCTTGTGTGATCACAATGACCACAAAGTTCATTTTCAAAGGACTAAAATTTGTAAGAGTAATTACGAGAATCATCCAGTTGTTGCTTATTAATTAATCACTATGACTGTTTAAAATACCGCCTCTTTGGTTTCACTTCTTGTCATGTTAGTCCTGAACATACTGAAGTTAGGAAAATACATAAATATAATGCTATCCAAGTTGTATAGTGTAAAGAGGGACATACATATATATACATATATATAATAAGTAGTATACATAGAGCAACACAACTGTTCATTTCATTTCATTTCAATCAGCAAAACTGCTTTGTGGCATATCCAAACTCATCATAAGGGTATAGGGAACGGAGAAATAGATAACTTCAAATTTACAACTGCAATAGGAATGTATCATCATCAACTATATTATCAAATTATCCTAATTTTATCAAATTGCTATTATCAATATACCATCTCAACCAAATCTTTTACTGCTTAATCCTTACTTTATCATCATACTATTAAAGTTTACAACTGCAATAGGAATGTATCATCATCAACTATGTTATCAAATTATCCTAATTTTATCAAATTACTATTATCAATATACCGTCTTAACCAAATCTTTTACCTTCCTTTATCATCCTACTATTAATTCACTGAACTTAGTTCTTGCTATACTTCATTGAATACCTCTTATGATGATTACAATTTATTGACTTTTCTAGGCATTCCATTTTTGGTTTGCTCTAAATTATCTTCACGATGAGGTTTGGGCCATCAAAATAACATTGAACATTCAACTATCACATGCATGGTTCAATTCGTGTTATCCTAACGTGTTTTTGTTTTGTTTTGTTTTGTTTTTTTATTGCTTGTGATGTTATTGCCCTAGTTTGCTGGCCTAGCTTTTTTCTTTGGTTTTTTACAAACTTAAAATGTCCTAGTTTACCCCCAACTCGAACTTAACATTTCAGATTTTGGAAATAAAATATCGTATGAAAAAAAAGAAAGAAGAAAACTAATGGGTTAAGAAGAAATTGAATATAATTCAAAAACAGATAATCCATGTAAAAAAAGAGGATGATCAATCATGCCTATGTATGTAGTGAATTTACGAGAATTCAAGAAACTTCCAATATGTCTATTTCTATTCAATATTATCATTGTTGCACGAGCAGTCTTCGTACAATCTTCAGGAATTTTCACCAAACAAGAATGCTTGTAAATTTTTTTTTTGAATCAGAATGTCTTATTCCTTTATCTCATCCACAAATTTAAAACTATTATATATCAGTTAACAAGAAATTATTATAACCTCTAGATTGTAATGATTTTCTCTTACCACATTGAGCTTATTTAATTAACACAGCCTTAATTAAAGCATTTTCTCTAATTTCTTGTTCTCACCTCTATGAATAAAATTATTTTATGAATGAAAGGAATCTATGGGATATGATTTATTTATAGATTCGATCCAACACCACACTCCAAATGGAAAACATGCAGTTGCGAAAATCTTGATGGTGAGGGTAGTAACATTCATGTGAAATGTTACCGTCAACCATGGACAATCATACCAACCATTCCATATGATAATCGATCACTTTTCTCTCATAATGTTAGCCTAATTGTAGAATTTCCATCACTAGATTATTTTTAGCACACAATTAATTAAGGTAAGAGAAAAATGAGTAAGTTTTATTCATTTTAGGATACGGTTTATAACATCGTTGCACTATCGATTATGCACAGTAGTGTAGCATTTATCAATCAGGATGCATTCAAACATCACAATATTCAAATTCTCGATTTCACCAATAATCATATCGAAACAATTAATGTGAACGCGTTTCGTGGTCTTGAGGTCGAAGAATCTATTCATCCCTTATTTTATCGGACATTTCAAAAAAAAATAATAAATAAATCTCTCAAACATCAGAAGAGGGTGCTTGCATTTCCGATGCATGCCAGAAATTGATTAATTCGAGAAACAAAACTTTTTGGTTTTTTTTTCTTTCAGAACAAACTTTACCAACTAACACTAAATCAGAACAGCCTGACGTCAATACCATCCTCGGCGATGACATACCTTTATCAACTTCGATATCTGCACTTGACTCATAATATGATATCCGAAATTAAATCAAATACATTCGATGAAACTCAACTCAAAAATCTTCACTCCCTACATCTCGACTATAATCAGGTTATCAGGCTCATTTCAATCCTACTATCAATATGCACTACGAATGCTCAAATAGCCAGTTCACGGTACTTTCAAATTTTCAAAATACCTAGAGCAAATACCCTCTCAATACTCAAAAACCTCATACTCCTTTTTTTTACAGATAACTATGCTACCAAAAAAATCGCTTCTACGACTACCACTCCAAGTGTTAACTCTTTCAAATAATCGGATTACTGAGATTGAAAAACTAGCATTACCAACGACAGTTTGGTTCCTGGATTTGAAAAATAACCTCATCCCCGAGGTACCCATTATATTTTTTTATAAAGATCATCGATCATATCTAAAAATCTTCGTTTAAAAAACTATGGTTTATGATCTCAATTAAATAGTAGCTGAACGAAAATTTGGAGGCTTCGTAAAGTTCTAAAACTTTTTAGATTCCTTTCATCTGTTCACCAAATGGCTCCTTTTCGATGTTATAAACCAGTTTCTCAGTAAATATAAAGTTTCACTAAAAGCTGTCTAAGCTCATAGTTCCATATCTCCGGCTCGTAAAATATTTAGAATTCCGAGAAGCATTCAAAAAACTACGATGTTAAGGTGATCACTCAGCTGATAAAAACTCTTTGCTTAACAAACTTTACAACTTTAATAAATCCAGAAGGATAAAGAAATAAGACTTAAAAAGTAAATTTATATGAAGTAAAAGAAGTAACATGCTGTGATGACAGCAGTAGTTATGATAATAAAATTCCAAAGAAAGCAAGAGAGGAAAATTTGAAGGATTACAAGAAGTATATAAGAGATGGGTAAGATTTGAATTAATGATTCCAGCTTTTACAAAGAATCCACAGTTTCTAATCTCCTACGATAGCTAAAGAATTTTACTAAGTTGCAAGCTCACATTAATTGAAACTAATACTAGCAGGTATCCTACTGGTTCGTCTCAGTATTAGATGCTTCCAATTGATTCTCAAATACCAGATTAAGATTTTATCAACTAGATTTCAAACATCAACAACAACGTGCTACATATTACGACATTTTATCAGTATGCATTAATGTCATATTTGTTATGTAATCAGGAAAGGGTAATATCCTGATATGGTGCATTGATAAAACTTCGCACTGAGCGTCTAAATCAAACGTATACTGTATAATGACAATGAAATCACGTAAAAATGTGTAGTAATATAAAAATACACTGGTCATATATTGTAAATTTCCAGATACCATACCTTGCGCTACGAGAGTTGAAACAGTTACGCACTTTAGATCTAGAGAGTAATAATATTACTGAAATTGGTAACAACCCCGAAGTGAAATTTGTTTCGGAGATTGATCTAAAACTAAGCAATAATCGAATCAAATATATCAAAGATAACGCTTTTGACAGTTTCCAGAAATTTGGTCGATTAGATTTAAGCTACAACCAGGTAAAATCTTAAACATTATAATGTCAGAAATCAAATTAGAAATGGAAATTTAACAAATTAAGCCTTATGATAAGAAATCATCCCTCCTTATACTCACAATCTGTAAACGAATGGTTTGGTTAATCCTCAGCCATGAAAGTTAAATCAGAAGTACATTGCAAGAAAGACATAAAACTTGAGAAAAGATTCCGGAAACTTACTTTTAACTTTCAGATTTCAGCAATATCCGGAGCTGCCTTTAATTCAATCAGTCAAATGCAACAAATCGATTTAAGCTATAATAGGATAGTACATATACCAGTAGGTACATTCAAAAATATGGCCAAATCGTTGAAATGGATAAATTTGGAGGAGAATCAATTACATCAACTACCAAATGCTTTGCAACCGTTACGGACATTGGAGATTTTAAACATGAATGGCAATAAGCTGACTGTGTAAGTTAACTTTCTTCTTTACTTATGAAATGAAAAGGAAAGAATAAATTTCAGCCAGTAAAAATACCGGTAATCTTTCGTAAATCAATATGTCATGATAATAATTGTAGCTAACTACATTTCCTTGACGCAACCTTAAATCATTCCAATTTCGTCACATTAGGTAATAAGTATTAGGTCCTACTATAATCGCTTTAGGAAATATGGGTTATCATTTACAGACTGGATACCAACATGATTAATAACTTGAAACCAGTTTTAACCGAGCTTCTCCTAGCATTTAATCGGTTAACCGAGATACCAACCCAAGTACTGAATGGGATGAGTCGATTACGACATCTCGATTTGTCAAAGAATAGGATTCGGTACATACAACGCTTAGCTTTCGGGAAATTTGATGGTACTGGAACAAGTTTACTAAAGTTGAATCTGGCTGGAAACCTGATCGAAAATATTACTGATTCTGGTTCTTTCCTTTACATGAGCTCACTAGCATATCTGGATTTATCGCACAATCGTATCAGCTATCTTAATGATAATGCCTTTGAACGACTTGAAGGTCTCGAGTCCCTTTTTCTACAGGTAACTGTTAGTAGAATCGATTTCTTGTTTTTTTTCTAAATTTAGCCATTATTACTAATTGAAGATTTTGCCTATATTAAGCATAATATATCCTTCATGATCTTCAAGTATAACATAACAACATATATTATTTATATATTTTATATTATAAAGCATCTAACTTCATTTGAAGATTATGTTTTATTTCAGAGCAACCAACTCAATCAATTCCCCATTACTACCCTTGGTAATATAAAACGGCTACGTTATCTACTTTTGGATGATAATCCGATAACCATTCTACCTGATTATTTCCTCCGCAGTCTTCAATTTCTACAGCGTCTGTCGCTCACTCGTACAAAACTCCAACACATCACAAATCGTACATTTTCTAGTCACTCTGCACCAAATTTACGTTCCCTGAATTTGGCTTTTGGCCATATTAACTATATTTCCACTGGAGCATTCAACAATATGGACAGTTTGGAACAACTGACACTTAACAACAATAAGCTAACAAGTATCCAGACATTAGTAAGTTTCTAAATTATCCGATTGTTTGGGACAGGAAAAAAAAATGAAAATTGATTTTTTAACAAGAAACATATCAGGGTAAAAAGTGATTAACTTAGCACTGAATGATCACGTCTCGAAGTGACTGGCTCATTAAGGTAGTGCAAATTGCGCAAAGTTGATTAATTTATGGTTTACAAAGTTATTCATAATTAACAGGTATAAGAGTTAACCCATAGCTGAAATGTTAGACATATACAGTTGCAAACATTTATCAATTTTGAAAAGAAATTTCGAAAAAAAAAATTTTCCTGCAAAATTTTGTAATTTGTTGAAATAAAATAAAATATGCAGACATTTTCGTCGCTACGTAATCTACGCCAGCTTAGTCTGGCCGGAAATGCGATTAGTATGACAACAGAACGATCGATAAGTGATATACCAACCCTAGAGAATTTATCGTTGGCTCGAAATCGTCTGCAGCAATTAAACAAGGCAACTTTCGTTAATCTAAATAATCTGGAGCAACTCGATTTAAGTTACAATCAACTTCGGACATTTGACTTTACATTTCTGGCTCAAAGTTTGGTGAATATCAAACATCTTGATCTATCACACAATCGTATTATTACGTAAGTTATTCTAAGAAATACAGTATGACTAATTTGAAGTTAAAATATGAAAAACTTCGATGACTCCATCAGTTAATAATATTTACTAAGGAATGGAATTTCGTTTTAAAGAACAGATTTTCAAGAAATACCAAAAGATACGAAAACAGTGAGTCCCTCCATGGATCAATTCCTACACCGAAATTATATTTCTTTATACAGCATAATAATTCAAACTCTAAGTCAGCTTCAACGGCTTCCTGATTCCAATTCGAATATGTTCGGAATTATTTGCAGGATTGATTTGCATTCAGCAAAGCGAACCTTGACATACCTCAATCTAGCATACAATCAATTACAATCAATCGGGAAAAATTTGCTATATGATTTTGGTCAGCTAAAAGTTCTCAAACTAGATCATAACGAATTAATCGAAGTACAAAGCAATGCATTCGCAATGTGTAAATGGCTCACCGAACTCAATTTATCCCATAATCATCTCAGAATACTACATAAAGGCACCTTTGCAGAGCAGGTACATTAAAGGCTTCATAAAAAAAGAAAAACGGCTCAAATTTTGCATCTTTCTATATTTTGGAGCGTTTCGATCCAGCACAATGTATGTACTATGACTTCAAATCAGAAAGTTTAAAAGACCATATTTTACAAATAAAAAAAAAGTTGACTTGGTCAAAAAAAAAGTTGACTTGGTGACTTGGTAGATTGCAATGATCCTAAGAAATTCGAATTTTTGGTTAAATATGTCTTGAAGTATTTTCGGATTCTTCTTCAACAAAACTAATCGTAATAATACTATCTGCTTAAATTAATTTCAATAATAAGAACTACTAATGAATAAATTTACAGAATATTTACGACAGTCTTATACTACGAAACAATGCCATCATCAGCTTGGATAGAGACACATTTGGAGTCAATAATGTTCACAAGCTTGATCTTGCTTATAATGAACTCAAGAAAATACCTCACCACGCATTCAGTTCAATCCAAAATAGCCTTACTAATCTGAATCTAAGGGTAATTTTAATTGACTTTCAGTTTTTTACTCATCTTTTCATAGGAATTAAACTACTAAGAATTATTTATTCAATGAAAAATACCACTGCCGATTTCATTTCGTCTATATTAATTGTCACCGCCACTCTACACATCATAGTTACAGAATGTCATGCTAAAATAGCTTTTTTTTTTTGCTACAAGATATACTTTAGTATTTAGATTGTTCATTTCATAACTGAATGATGAATATGGAATATACAAACTATAACGATATAGATCAAATTACCTGAGCACTGCAATTATTTAAATGCGATTGATTATTGATAAGAAAATTATAAGCATTAACATCTTTTGGAGAATCCGAATACAGCATGGTTTAGGGAAATCGAATCCGATCGATAAATGCAAATGATTTCGATGGTATGGAGAATCTAACGGAACTAGTTTTGGCTGATAACCATATAGAAACTATTGAAGAAGCAGCATTTTCAAAAATGCAAAAGCTGATAAAACTGGATATTAGCCATAACCCTATCACATCATGGAATCCACACGCATTTCGAGTAACACTTTCCAGTAATTATTTCAATACTAAGTTCAAAATTCAATGTTGAAATTTAGTTGAACTAATACCTTGATGGAAATATGGAAAACTTATCCAGTTTATCCAGAAATAATAAAATGTATAACTCCAAAAGCTTTCCAGGATTTGAGTAACGCTATGGAAATACTTGATCTAGCAAATACAGGTTTATTTTCACTACCAAAAATTTACAACCATGGACTTCGACTTCTGAATATCAGCAAGTAAGTAATGATCCAACAAATTTTGTCATGAAAGTAAACGTTTAATTACGTGAAGTCTTTCAAACAGCGTGCAAAATCCACTTTATTATGCAGCTCATTGTCCAGATCCCTAATTCACAATGTACTTAATTAACTTCATACTTATACCTCAATGCCTCCTTACCACGATTTACGTTGAATATTACATGTGAATGTTCACATTCACATGTTTGATTAATTCTGAATTACTCGGAAAACAAATGATAAATTTATATTTAATATTCGATTTTAACATTAACAATCCTAGTAGCCTCTCATTTGTTTAAATCTGAAAATATTTAAAAAAAAATTCATTCCAGCAATAAAATTCATGAACTGAACGCGGCACATCTAATTAACAACCGTAAATTGGTAACATTCGATATTTCTTACAATAATTTTAAAGAACTTGATTCGGAAATGTTTGCCGAACTTGTTGAGTTGAAACATCTCAATGTTACCGGGAATCCAGTCATTAAAGTTACGGATAGACATCTTCGAAATCTATACAATGTAAGCGTCTCTAAAACCACTTATTTTTTATAAAGTTCAACAGAGAGCTTTCTTTGATTTTCATCATTATTAAATGATTGTTCCACCATCCAAGGTCAACTGAGTTGGTTCATCTTAATATTTCAGCTTGAAACGCTCAGATTATGCGATATGGAAGAGCTAATTCGTCTACCGGAACCATATTCGTTTCGAAAATTACGCCATCTACGCAATTTTCATGTGATTATCTTAACATATCCTTACCAGTTGATGGGAATGCTACAACTATCCGGGAAATCCACAGTTTATTCCTGTAGACAATCTTCTTTTCATTAAAAATCTAGAACTCATTATAACTTTCAGATTTACAATCTTCCCCGTGTACAGGCTTATAACATATCAGATATCCTCAAACATCTACCTCCATTACGCAGTCTGGCTATAGAAATCAGGGAAGCACGCTTGACAACGCAGATGTACAGTGCTGACCTTAGATTACTACGTAAGATTGTAATCACTGGGAAACAATTATTTAAAGTATGTTATCAAAAATTTTGCGAGCAAATTCTTGTATGGGTAGTATGGTACAAACTTTAAAACTTGTCGGCATCGAAACTCGACAAAGCCTAATTTTCTCAAATTAGAAGTGGTTCATGTAACTTCCTAGCTTAATATGACTTTAATTTCAACTAAAATTCTTTTGATCAGAACTGAATTGAATGAATATCCTTCAGATCGATACGGGTGCATTTGCGCAACTACGTGGCTATAAAGTAGACTTAACAGTACGTGATACTGGAATCGAAGTATTTCCACCATCAATATTCAACACTTTAACTGCTATTCGTTTCCTATCACTTTCACTACAGAATAACCACTTGCAAACCCTTGAACCATTTCCACATACCAAACCACCCGTGCTCAATCAGCACGGCACTATACTGCACAATCTACAGCTAACGGTAAGCATTCAAGAAACCATTATCGTGTATTATTTCCTACAGTAACTATTTCCATCAGAAGAGTCAATTAAAATCTGACGAAGAATGACATATTTAAAAGTATTACTAAGCTCACTTCAAATCTCAGTAAGCTTTGAGATATGAGATGAGCTTATGAGGACCTCCAAACATGTAGCTTTGACGGAATAAAGGAAATAATTTTAAAAAAATAATAGGAAAAAGAACAGTCGTTCTGATCGGTAAGGTTATTTCATAGCAAACTACTCATAAAAGAATTACAATATATAAAAAAATTGACAGAAAAAGAATGCCCACAACATCTTATAAATTTGTTAAATAATTTCTTCAATGTTATTAAAAGGAAAGCGAAGTACAGCTGTAACTACTTTCAGGGTAACCCAATTATATGCGACTGTCGACTAAATTGGATCGGTGACTGGATTGAATATTACCAAAGTGTTAACGCAGCCTATGAACAACCTCTCGATGATACTCGCTGCGCTGATCAGGCTGGTAGCGGGACAACACTTCACAATGCTTACACTTCAACAAATCGTACAGCGTGCACAGCGGGTAGTATCAACAGTAGTAGTAATTCAATTCGTACTCTCTCTAATCTTTTATTTCCGCTTTTGTTGGCACTACTGAATTAATTATGTTGCTTATAGAAATCTTAACAATAAAAACTTCAATTAGTTGGATTTTGCAGGATGAAAAGCTAAACCTGATACCTTGCTATTTAAAAAGGGAAATAAATATCCATTCATGCAGTGAAATACCAAACAGCTGCAATAACCTTATTTCGAATGTATTACCGCATAGTCTCTTCTTTACCTGCCATGCATCAAAAGTAACTACATTTTACATGAAAAGAAAGGCAAACCCTTTGATAATTTGCAACGGAATCATTGAAGAAGCATCAAAAGTTGAAACTGTTCGCTTGCAAAATACTTCCAGTGAGTGCTCGTCTTCATCTACAAGTTTAGAACCAATATTTACATGTTTATGCTTGAAATAACTTCAGCAATCCCGCATGTAATACAATCACCAACCGATAACTTTCAGCAAAGGTGCAAAGAGCAACTTCAAAAAGAAATCCAATTCATCTGATGTGCTTCCAGCAAGATACCGAAATATAGCTGTACGTCGGTCTGTCATATCTTTCTTACAATGTATGTTGCATTTTCCGTATAGAAGCCTGGAAGAGTAAAATTCGGGAATAAAGCTGATAGCCATTCGTACAGCTTATCTTTTGTAATGATCCAAAAGTATAAAGAGAAAAAGAAAACGAAGTTTATGAATTACTAAATTGGGGAGAAAATACTGCATTACTAAAACACTGACCTCAACAGAATCGGCATAACATCAGTACGATGAGTGCTGTCAATTACGGAACTATGATCATCAATTGGAAACTTCACCAAACTACTGGTTAAATTTCGTTCCTGCACCAAATTTTCTAGATATTCTCTGCAATAATAATCTTTCATCAAAAAGTCTCTTTCGAAACAACACTATGTAAGTGTTTATTCAAATTTCTTAAAATCCTAAAAATAAAACTGACCAATAAGTCGTCTGCTCTAATGTTCGAACTTCCTCAATGACTGAAATTTTAAGCTATGAAACACGAAATTAGTAAAGCTTGAAGAAAAACCTGTATGGTGAAAGATATTTATAATTATAGGTAAATATGCATTTTAATGCCCGTTGTTGCACTGCTTCATCACCGACCATCAAAAGCTAAACAGAATATAGTTACCACGATAGCAAGAACATAATACATCTAATGTGTAACTAAGTTACACAGAACATTCTCGATGGCATCCTATTCTACTCGTCACAGTCCAGAACTAAACAATTAGCTAAACGTCATTAACAAACATTAAATAGAAAGCAAGCATGGTGAATAAGCCGTTGCTTACCTCGTCGTATAAATTTCGGATTTCATTAGCCATGCAAATAGTTTTTGGTGCAGTAAAGTTTGCGAACAAATCCAAAAGAGCAATTAGGCTACTCCTAATCAATTTTCGTCCAACGCATTCATCTTCTTCCTCCCTTTTGTTGTCATCTGGTTTTCCAGGGCCAAATCTATAAGGACATCATCATTTATATTGTATCAACATAAAACACAGAAATAAAAACCTTCTCTGCCCTATTCATTCTATAAACTAACAGTTGTGGGTCGTCGTTTGTATCATCCTTGTCATCATCTTCGTCTCCAGAACAAGGACGACTAGATGAAGTCACTAATAAGATGTTTTCTTGTCTTTTCAATAGATTTTCTTGTTGATATTCATTTCTGCAATCCGAAAAAACTCAACAAATCAATGTACTAAAAATACACAATTTGACTATACAACATATAACGATCATATTTATTCCCAAATTATTACGCTTAATTAATCTAGCAATGCTTCTAACAAACCTATCCCTCGCTGATGCTTGTGCTATCCATCAGTAGAAATATGTTGAAGCGATGCATCCCGTAATGAATTGAAGGAAAAATTTTAATATGCCCAAAATCGAAGTTAAAATTGAAACAAGCTTTTTCTGATAAATACGATTTTTTTTTTGTACAATTATAAAAATTATGCTTACCTGACAAAATGAATGAAAAGAGGACTTAGTAGTTTAGTTCGACGCTCACACAAATCACTTATGCGACTAAGAAACCCAAACATCTCCAATCGAAAAACTCCGTAATTCCGCGGACTTTTGTCAGCAATAATTGTCATTTTGTCAAGCATGTCACAATTTGAATTACCACTATTTTTAGATATAACTGCAATAAGAAATATAATATTATAATCAAACCTATTCTAATAGCTGATAAAATTCAGAATAGGAAGGATGCAATCTATACATAAGGATGTCATCAGGACAAAGACACAAAAAAAGAGAAAAAATCACTTGAACATACAAAATTACTCAAAAGCGAAACATAATATTAAGATAACCAAATCATTAATATTAACAAAATACAAACCATGATGACTTTTTAACTCCATCTGATTAATAAAAGGCAAAAATAGTGAAAAGAATGTATCAATGCTTAATCCATAGGCATAATCTTGGATAATATTTTTCAGCTCGTTCCATGCAATTGTGAACGGTTCATAGAGATTTCCAATAATAACACGCAAAGGAATCTAAACAGTACACATATTTTTATTGGAATATATTATTTGGTGATGAAAGATCCCGGTATTTAATTTAATCTTTCGCTCGCCTTATTAATGGCGATATAACGACAGTTTCAGTCAGTTTTAAGAGAAGAATAGATTATTTACAACTAAATGAAAGCAACTTACCGTCTCAATTATTATATCGAAACCTTGTGGCATATATTTCGTATGTGCGCCGTAAGTCAGCTGACGTAGAATCATCAAACGCGTCCTGTATTCTTCCAAAGTCCATGGTGTTCTTTCGGATCGTAGGAGAAGATTAAAAGCACTTTCTACTTCAACCTGAAAAATCGCTTTCAAAATCGAAAGTTCATAGATTTTTGTTTTCTTTTTCAATTAAGTTATTTGGTGCTTCTGATAGGCTAAGATTTCTACGTTAATACTTAGATTAAAGAAAAAAATCAATTTTATCAAATAGGCCTGATTCAAAGTTTCAAAACTAAATTGAAATTTCAAGTTAACTAGAATTAATCTATTCGCTGAAGGTATAAATCAACTTACAATTGTTCCATCGTTGTTTTCTGCATTATTCATTGGAATATCAAAATGAGTCAGGACTTCCAGAGCAACTTGTCGTACATAACTGCTCCAGTGGCCAAACATTGGCAAAATTTCATTAGCAACCTGCAGGAATCAATGAAAATTCCAAAAGAGAATAAGTTTACTGAATGCAAAATTAAAAAATAGTGAAGAGGATGCCCTTTAAAGTCTGTAAGGTTCAAGAGATTAAAAGAAATAATTGCTCCAGTTGCCAAACATTGGTATAATGATTGCAGATGTGCATTATAGATGTGAAAGTGTTTTCACTAGCAAATAAGACTTACAAGTGTTATATTTTGTTAAAAAGATACAACTTATGTTTACTTGTGATATGCAAAACTTTTAGTCCAATAAAAAAATTTCTTTACAAATTATTGGAAATTTGAGACCACCACCGCTATTTGCTGAGCAATTTATCTATATATTGTAAATGAAGTTGTAATCTCTTCCATAATCATTTAGAATTAAAAAATGAATATGCAACTGATTTCTATAACTACTATCATCTGCCGACATTTCACAAAGCCAAGATAAAACTCTGTAACCTTGCTCAGAGCAGAAACATTTTTCAATTTCTCGGAATCCTCAACAAACGGTAACATCAAAGCCAAAGTGCGCAGAGCTGCCTCGTTACTTCCCATATTTTTGTAATATTTCAGCAGGGTATCAAGAGTAAATTGTCTTAATAAATTGGGATCAAACAGAAAGCAAGCATTTGCAGCAAGAAGTGATAAACGAGCATCAGCACTGTCTAAACTGCTCATTGAATTTACAAGAATTTTGAACACAACAGCAATTTCTGAAACAGAAATACATATAAGTTACTAATTAACGAACAAATCCACTCCCAATGCTATTTCCTCCTTCTCTTTTAAATGTAAGGAATACTGAATTTTAAAATTTGTGAAAAAAGAAGCAAAAGAATAAGGATATGCAAAAATGGTGATACTCGACTATATCATGTGTATTAACATCTGTCCCATGACGAATTTTTCAATCTTACCTTTTGGATTTTCGGACTGATTCCATAACCAAGGATATGTCATCAAACAGCAACCTACAATTTCTGCATCAAATTTATCTGCCGATTTCAGGATATCAATGAGTCGATTGCGTACTTCCAAATGATTGGAAATATCAAAGAAACAAATCCGCCTTCCTGAAGAATAGCATATTACATATAATAGCGCATCTTTGCCGACTTATCCATCCTTTACAAATCCCTTTTTTACCTTTATGCTTCCAAATCGGTCTTCGTTTATTGCACATATCCGCATAAAATTTTAAAATTTTGCTGATGATCTGAGCGTCCTTCTGTACAACCAGTCGTGACATAAACGCACCAACAATAGGCATTATCCAAATATCAAACAAAGGAATATCAGAAATGTTGTAAAGGAAATCTAATATCACATCGAAACCGCATCTGAAAGTGTCATTTGAAATGAGAAGACAACTCAAAAATAGAAATTGTAATATCTTGTCGAAAATCTTAGACAAAGTCTAGAATCCAATTTATTGCTAGCCCAAACATACAAACAAACAAAAAAAAAACAGAATGAACCTCTGGTCGTCATCCATAAGCACACGTATTGCTGTAGTAATCAATGAATGTAATTCACTATCACCATGATACCTAAAAATATTCAAATGTCTCTTCTTGAGCTCAAATTCCTGCAAGATGATTTGAATTCATGGAAATGGAATAATTCTGAGAGTATCAATAATGTATATAATTTAAATATTACAACGGTATTTCGGTAATAATTGAAATATTTTTTCGGAAAGACAATTTAGTGAGAGGAAGCGGCTTTGAGATTGTGAAAAACCAGAACAAAGTTGGTTTATAAAGTTGCAGAAATGCCAGATAAACGACAACATTTAAATAAAAAAGCATAATCTTAGTTGTCTATTATCATAAATGAACACGTTCCAAGACAAAACCAGTTGAGATTTGAGAAAAATAAAAATTGCGTTATCAAATTAACCTCATGATTGCAGTGCTTAGCAATCCAATAGTTTCTCTCTCCATTTCTCCAGCTCTATTTTTCACACCATCTATTATAACTTGAAACAGAGATGATGGGTTATGTAATGACCTGCCCATCTTTTGGCTTATCCAAGCATTTAAAAGCTTGGCCAATGCTGAACTTTTCACTGTGTCCAATGATATCATAGCTGTCTTGTACTGCTTCTAAAAAGTTTGTTCTGATCCTATGAACTCGAAACACTTGTCAAAAATAGTGAAATTCAACTTCTTTAACTTCAACTACGCGATAAAACATTCGAAATGAAAGTTAAACACACACACAATAAGCTTTTACCATCGCTATTCTCCTTCTTGTCATCACGAAAAGTTTACTGATTTTTTTTTGCGTTCTGTGAAGTAATATATTGAAAAGTGGCAGATCAAATATAAATTTGAATATAAGTCAAGATCAATAAAAATAATTTGTAATCAAGATTTGAGCAGCTCTGTTAAAAATTAAATTCTTAGAAATTTAAAGAGTTTTTCCAAGATAATCAGGATTACCAGAATAACATCCACAAGCAATTCACTATATTCCTTCGATGTGTAGATACTACACTGACATATTGTGCCAACCAAAACCTGGATCGCAACATTTCGGACATCGTTTCCCTCAATTTCGAATGACGCTTGCAAAATTTCTGACAACAGCTATAATTCAATTCACATCAACATACAGTATAAATCAGTGTGACATTATGAAATAATTTAGTCAAAATTTTTGCATTTGCTGTGTATTTTGAGCATGAAAACAGAAGGAAACAAATCAAGTCGATACAAAGAACTTGCTTGCGGAGCTGTACTGTGAAAGTGTCCTTTAGTAATCTTCAGAGCATTGAAATATAGTCGAGATATGCCATCAATAAGTGATGAATTATTGGTCTCCTGCAATTAGAGATATTTCAATTTTAATTATTCGAATTTTGGATGCTTTAAAAACATAGATCAGCCGACCTACTTCCTTGCAATTATCAACAAATAAAATTTTTACATTGTATGCTGTTTCAGCCAAAAATACGGTAAGCTTTCCGACTGCACTGGACTTCCGTAACAAAAATGCAACAGCTTCGGCAGTGAATCGGCGTAAATAGGATCTTTTACAGCATAAAATCCGTTTAAAAACGCCTAAAAAACTAATATAAAAGTTCGGATATAGATAACAAACTAAAT
>NW_018108481.1:72577-75645 GCF_000183805.2 Loa loa
GTGACATTATGTAAATAATTTAGTCAAAATTTTTGCATTTGCTGTGTATTTTGAGCATGAAAACAGAAGGAAACAAATCAAGTCGATACAAAGAACTTGCTTGCGGAGCTGTACTGTGAAAGTGTCCTTTAGTAATCTTCAGAGCATTGAAATATAGTCGAGATATGCCATCAATAAGTGATGAATTATTGGTCTCCTGCAATTAGAGATATTTCAATTTTAATTATTCGAATTTTGGATGCTTTAAAAACATAGATCAGCCGACCTACTTCCTTGCAATTATCAACAAATAAAATTTTTACATTGTATGCTGTTTCAGCCAAAAATACGGTAAGCTTTCCGACTGCACTGGACTTCCGTAACAAAAATGCAACAGCTTCGGCAGTGAATCGGCGTAAATAGGATCTTTTACAGCATAAAATCCGTTTAAAACGCCTAAAAACTAATATAAAAGTTCGGATATAGATAACAAACTAAATATGTGACATCAAGCAGGAAACAGGAAAACTCTAAACAAGAGATAACTAACCTGAAAACTTCATGCAATTCACAGACAAGATGTTGCCGCTGCAACCAAAAAATCTTCGCTAATGTGAAGAAGGCAGTTTCGAGAATTTCTCTATCCTCGTGCGACCTTTCCAATATACCTATTATAGCTTCTATAAATTCCCATATGTAATTTCGAAAGTCTTCCCTTATATCTTGCACGAATGCGGTCGTCAACCTGAAACAGCTCTCTGACACACATTTCACTTAAAAAAATGAGCAGGAGATGATCTCGTTCAAAGAACAGGAAGAAGTTAACTTCATGAAACTTTTCTAACAAGTTCGCTGAACATTTTATAATATATAGAACTAAGTATCAAAAAATATCTCGTCCATTGATGATTATTCAATGAACTTACTCCAGCAAAGTGCCCAATGAGGTACTCTCCGAAATATTTAAATGACTAATTAAAGCCTTTGCTACAATATCTTTCCGATGAAGAAGCTGTGCATATGTTCGTAATTCACCATTGAAATATGGAATATCATTCAGGAAGCTCTCTGAAGTTGTACACTCATTTAAATGTATTAGGCAATAAAAATAGGAGCACGAGTTATATTTGTGAAAACTGCATGTAAGATTATCAAGTAAACTTGAACCTTTGTTCACAGAATCAATAACAGCGCCAAAAACTGCCTCATTCAAACTATATTATTGAAAAATTTCTCGGTGAATCTTACCAAAGAATGAGCCGTAATCCAAATCTTGATATTTGGTAACTGCATCGTTAAAATGAGTTTCATTTTCTGCTGAAGTAGCTACAATTGAGCGATGCCATCGAGCAATATCTACACTTACTTTCGCGATCTGATCCGTGAATGACACATACTGAAAGATTAATCTATTGACACAAGGTTATGTCTTTTCTTCCTACAGAATTAATCATAGAAATTTTTCTCTTTTTTTTTTCTCAGTTAAACTTCAGTTAAAGTTAAACGCTACTTTTGTCAGCTAAGCATTTTCTTTCAAACAGTATAAGTTATAGTGAAGTGGCTTTTTATTAGTAATGTTTGCTAATATCACTGTATTTGTTAATATTATTAAATTTCCAGGCATATTTTCTTCCAGTACAATTTTCTAGATTACGCCAACAAAAATTTTCCCATATATGGTAAGTGTACAAAAAGGACAGAGTGCATGACTGCATGAAGTTTGCTGTTTATATTCGGTCATGGGATCAAACTAAAACTTAGAAGAAGTAGAAGGATAACAAAGATGGACAATAAATGCAATTCATAAAAGCTCGATAACAATGGATAACAACAACGGTAAACAAAATAATGACAAATATTTAATATATTCAATAGATATAACGAAAGTGAACAAACCTTTAATCGACCGTTCGAACTCGACTTTACTTTCATTCCTTTAACTTAGCCAGACGAACAATCTATGAGAATATTTATTTATTTAAATATATCGAAATACGAGTATAACACTTCAATATCCTTCAATGCAGCAACTACACTATCGATAAGACGAACGTAAACGCTTGAAAACCCACGTACCCACGTAAACCTCAAGATATCCCTATGATGCGCAAACGTTTCTTTACCACTGCTTCGCCGTGCTTCACAATACCAATGGACGAGCCGTAAGGCAAAAGTGGTTGGCCGTATGGATAGATGAAAATGGTTTCTTCCTGAGCAAAAACTATCTTAGTATGGAAGCGGTATGTCCCTTTGTTTTTCTTTCCGGAATATCATGGACCACAGCTTTTTCCGGATTTGACCACATCATCACTATCTCTCTCCTGAGATATCCCAGTGATGCATATCGGTGCTCTGTTACACATACCCCATATTTTCTTTTCCTAACTTATTGAGATAGAAAGGGAAGCTCAAATAAAACACTTCCGTTGTCTTTCCTTCTCAACCAGTATTTCTGATTTCCTGTTTACTTTATAAGTTTCATGCAATTTATTATTACTTAGTTTGATTTGTAATTTATAATTCATGAAGATTTTTTAATTTCCAGGTTTTTACAGTCTTTAGATTTTTTATAATTTTTAGCCATTTAGGTTTGCAGAGAAAATGATCGTAAAAGATTATTTTATTTCTAAAAAAGTCCCTTCCATTTTGAGCGATTCCTTTTGTTCAATTGTAAGCTTAATTTTAACTCTTGGAGAAGATCACTATAAAAGAGTATTTTTTGGCCTCAAAACAGAACAATAAATTTGATCCGTTTCTCCTCTTAGATTGCAGGGTTAAATCGGAAACATCTGACATGGAAAGAGTTATCTATTCGTTCTCCTGATTATCGCAATATGTCTATCTAGTTTGTCACCCAAAATCAACAAAAAAAAAAGTTAAGTCAATAATAGTGATAATGATGATGATAATAATAATAATAATAATAATAATAATAATAATAATAATAATAATAATAATAATAATAATAATAATAATAATAATAATAATAATAATAATAATAATAATAATAATAATAATAATAATAATAATAATAATAATAATAATAATAATAATAATAATAATAATAATAATAATAATAATAATAATAA
>NW_018108481.1:76639-78274 GCF_000183805.2 Loa loa
TAAAAAAAAATAGAAATTGCACCAAAAAATACCATTTAACAATTAAGCAGGGCTATCGGGAAATTATTTGAACCATCTGGAAGCAAGCAAGTTACCGGAAAAGTATTATTTTGAACCATTTGGAAGCAAGCAGGTTGCCGGAAAAGTATTATTTAAAACCATTTGGAAGCAAGCAGGTTACCGGAAAAGTATTATTTTGAACTATTTGGAAGCAAGCAGGTTACCGGAAAAGTATTATTTTGAACCATTCGGAAGCGATCATAAAAGAAATCAATATAAAAAACATTTATAAATCATGTTGAATTGATGTATGAAAAATGATATTATTGTTATTGAAATTATTAATCCTTCGAAATTATGCTACTGTTTAATTTTAGTTTAAAATAATTAAAAATATGGGAAGCTTGAATATTCTCAATAAAATCTTATGTACAAATAATCTATGAACATTTTAATGAAATATAAATAAATTCTTTGCAAAAAATTACACATTTAATAATATTTCAATTGGAAATTTACAATTTTACATAAAATATTTTGTTAGTTTATTTTTCTCGTTGAATGAAATCAAATAATTTGTAAATTTTTTATCTTCTATTTTTTCTCACTTCTTTTTTTCACTAATTCCATCCAAAATGATTGCGGATATCTCTCTTTCATCTACAAAAAAAAAAAAAAAATTTGATTCATTCTATTTTCATTACCATCTTCAAGCATATTTTGTTTTTTTTTTGTTTTTTTGGCAAATTTTAACCTTAGTACTATCAGCTATATTAGCCTTATTAGCCCAGCACAGTCCAATATTCAAACTTTGGACTTTGGTTTACTTTTAGGCTTCATGTTACTGGTCATACCTGTTCATTACTAGTAGCTTATATATTAGTATGATAAATAATGTTTATACTTTGACAGTAAGTTATGGATGAAACAGATATAATATTCGAGATATATTTGTAGTAAATAATCATATACTGTTATTACTAAACTGACCTGACCTTTAGTTCGATTTATCCAATATATCATATCTTAATTGAGTTAAAAAGAAACCACTGAATCGGTTTCTTTACAATGAGTTGTTATCAGCCAGGTGTTGCAAATGATTAGGTTGATAATATTTCATATATAGTAAACTGATAAATTAAGAATTTTTCGCTCTAAATTTATTAGGGAGAAATTAAAACTGAAAGTTCAAAGGACATTTTTTTTGGAAAATTGATTGAAATTAAAAACGATCAAATAAGCATTACTGTTCTAAACCATATTGTTGATAAGCATTACTGTTCTAAACTATATTGTTGATAAGCATTACTGTTCTAAACTATATTGTTGATAAGCATTACTGTTCTAAACCATATTGTTGATAAGCATTACTGTATGATATGTATTATATGTGTATGGAAGAAGAAGCAAAAATAATTGATGTAAATGAAAATTACACTGTATATCATCACTGATTACGGTCACTGATTACGATTATCGATCATCATCTGGATCCGTTTACCAAAAGAAAAAAAAAAGAGGAAGGGATTCATCGATTAAATTTTCCGGTTTATTCCCAATTACTTCAAAAGAATAAATCCTATGTTCATCATTTTTTTTTGTAGTTTATTTCTACTAAAATGGGATTAGAAATAA
>NW_018108481.1:79964-81230 GCF_000183805.2 Loa loa
GTCGAATCCTAACAGAAAGTTATCATCATCATGCATATCGATGGTTAAAATTGTCCAAAATTGTCCTCAAATAGAATTTATATTAGATTGATAAATGGGAAAGATAAGCACCAACTAACATTATCATTATTATGAGTATATTTTCGTTTATTTCTTACTAAATCCAATTCTATTGATGATTATTATCAGTGGAAAATTGTTTATCATCAGAAATTGATTGTTGAAGACAATTGTCATTTGATATTATCGAATGTTTTGATTGTGATCTGTTTTTTTTACATATGAAATTAGAAAAGTAATCGATAAATATTTGATATTAAATTGAACTTTGATAAGAAAAAAAGCAAAAAAATATTGAATAAACTGGAAGATGAATCATTCATGAATAATGCTTTATTGATAATTTCAGGAGAAAAAATTAAAAAATAGCAAAAAAAAAAAAGTGTTCGCCTATTATGTATTTAGCTTTCAAAATATTTTTAAATTAAATAATTCAATAATAAATAAAATTCATTTACCCAAATATAGTAGTAGCAAATGAATTTGCTAATGATAGCAAATTGATAATAATTTCATAAGCTGTAAAAATATGATCAAGAAGAATATTTTTAAGGCGTACAACAACGCCAACATCCATTTTTCCATTCATTTTACATTGTATTATTTGGGATTGCGATCGAATAGGTTTATTTTGATTGGAATATGATGATGTCAATTGTGGAGTTGAATGACTTTTTGTAATTAAAGACTGCAAAAATTACATCAAATGATAATAAAAGTTTAGAATTTGAATTTAAATTCAAATTTGACAATTTAGTATTGTTCATCTATCAAAAAAAAAAAAAAGGTATTGATAAAATTAATTTTAATATGATAAAAGTAGAAATAAGTACCATTTGTGGTTTAATATTTACTTGTGGTCGAACACTAAAATTCCATTGTAGGGCATCCATTGGATTAGGCCATGTGAAACAATGCCAAATTGCTGATAAAGCAAAGAAGATCATTGTCACCTGAAATATTGAAATATACGAATGATTTCGCACGACAAAGATAGAATGATAATGATTTTGATAAGATAAAGATATGAAATAATCAAGCATTACTTACACTATGGGATCACCTAGTATACTATATGTAGCGTAAAAAAAAAATGTTAAGTATTAACATTCTAACAACCTGCTAATTGTTGATCAAATAAAGTGAAAAATATTGGCTAACATTAGCATTCTAATAATTTGCTAACCTTTGACCAAATTAGTGTAG
>NW_018108482.1:0-1855 GCF_000183805.2 Loa loa
TTTTTTTTCAAGGGGCATTCATATTTTTTCATATTATTTATATCATTTATAGTTTCATTTTTCTTTTAACAAATATCCAAAAACGAATTCGGTACTTTTTATTGTTAGAAGCAATAATCAGATAAGAACTTATAAAAAAAAAGAAACATTTTGAACACTGTTAACTCTATTATAATGTATTAACAACAATATATGTGATAATACTTTTGCACTTTGCTTACTAATCAGTTAAAAATGATAACAATGAACGAGACGAAATGATATTTTTGTTATTATCAATATGAAAAATGGCCTATCAATATGAAAAGCAATAGGACGAGCTTCAAATCATTATTTTATTATTTCATGCGCTCTTGTCATCGGATCATGACGAAGCATTTTATGGTACAACAATAAATTATCAATTATTATGCCAATAAATTCCTTTGCTTCCTCTTTTTCGAATTTTACTTTGTCATAACTTTTGAACTTTTCCAGCTTTTAAATTATCAAAAAATTTCAATATTTTGAATGTTTTATCTTTCGAAAGTTTTTTTTTAAAGTTTTATCTTATCGAGAAGTTTTAATATTTTGAAATAATTACCAATGTTTCTTTGCGCGGTTTTAAGATTAACATTTTTGTCAAATCCTCCTTTTATTTTCAGTTAGAAATTTAATTATAGGCGTAATTTTTGTTAAGTTAACTTCTGGCTAAAGATATCATTTCATTTTGTAATTTTCTTATCACATAAAGAAAAAACCAAATATTTCTATTTTTAATTTTATCTTTTATGGTTTTTAATGCTCATTTTAAGATATTTTACAACAATTATGATCACTTGAAAATTCTTTTTTTAGGTAAATTACAATTGTTCCGATAAATAACAACCCAATCGTTTCATTTATCTTTTTTTTTTTTTTGATCGATGATTATCATACCTGTTCATCATTCTATTTACAGGAAACTTTGTACTTTTTTTGAGGAAACATTTTGTATTTCAACCTTTTATTAGCGTCTCGCTGTCATGAACCATTTGACATCCATATTTCCATTTATTTCAATTCAATCATTTCATGCATTGATTATCGATAGTTGTTTATTATGATGTCAATTTATTACATCATTTCTTTACTGATACTACTAATTCTTTCCCAATTTTTTTTTTTCGAGAAATATAAAAAGGAAACATGAAAAAAAGCTGAGTTATTTCATCTTTGATTAATAATTCATTTATTTGTTTGCATCATTTTTAAATAACAGTCCTTTGCAGTTAATTGAATTGAAACAAATTAAATTTTTTTGGTAGATGACAAAATGGCATATTTGTTTATTTTCTGTTAAAAAGCTTAATTGAAGAATAGATTAACTATTTAACATGCTTACATTAGTGGAAATTTTATAAAATTTCGTTAAGTTTAACATTTTACTCATTCAAAGTTTTGTTCGAAAGAATAAGAAAATTATTATTTATAATAGATGTTTGTACATAAAATGTTATCAAAAATGGAATTATTTAGTACCAACATATCAATACATATTGTGATATACAGGTAAAAAGGCTTCTATGGTATACAGGTAAGGAAGTCACGCTGGATAAGTAATAATTTAAATGATGAAGTTGAGGTAAAAAAAAAAGTATTGTACGAAAGGTATATGGAAGTTGTAAAATTTGACACTTTTTCAATTGATATATTCTCATTTTCAAGCAATAATGTTTATTCAAAATTATTAAATAGACGAAGTGGACAATGATGTTGATGGAAGAAGTGGACAGTGATGTCGTTAGAAGAAGGTGGACAGTGATGCTGTTGCAAAACGACGGATAAATGATGTAGATAAAAGAGAGTAGACAGTGATGGTCGTTAGAAATGATGC
>NW_018108482.1:2388-19510 GCF_000183805.2 Loa loa
TGGACTAGTGATGCTGTTGTAAGATGATGGATAGTGATGTAGATAAAAAAAGAGTGGACAGTGATGGTTGTTAGAAGAAGGTGGACTAGTGATGCTGTTGTAAGATGATGGATAGTGATGTAGATAAAAAAAGAGTGGACAGTGATGGTTGTTAGAAGAAGGTGGACAATGATGTCGATAACGGATGTTATTGAATATAGCAAGAAGCCTAAACTGTCACATTCATTCTTTTGTTGCTGAACCAACTATCCTACGAATAAATTTATTTTCCAATACCTTTTTTTTCTTTTCTCACTTTTCATCCATCCTTATCTTATCTTTGATCTTATCAGAATAAAAATTATTTGAAATTTAATTAGGCATTGATTTTTAATTTTCGAATTGATCATTAATTAATAAATTCCCTTTTTATTATTAAGAATTGATAACAAAATATTTTCATTGATTATTTTAGATTTTTTCCATTATCACTACCTTATCATTAATCTATTTTTAGCTCAAATCATTTACTTTTAATAAAAAAATCTGTTTTCTTTTTCTTTCTTTTCCACTTATTTTTTTGTTGTATTTCGCAAACTCTCATCATTACTGATTATCATCATATTAGACATGATTCTTGCCTGAATTTTTTTTTACTTTTTTGCTATTTAATAGTGACAAATGTTTTATCATTCATTTAACTTCTCTTTCTCTAACAATTTCTCTCTATTCCAATAATATTTTATTTTTCATGCTGTCAAATTTTTAAGAATATTAGTAAAGTTTCAATCAAAGTTAATATTATTTTAATTTTAGGACAAATTAAAAGAAACAGGAATCGTTAATTAATTTTTTCAATGTTTCATTTCCTGAAATGCCTTCGTATATAAGCTGGCATCAAAGGAATTCAACGTTTCATATGTTTGCTATTTCATTATTAATAATATTCTCATTTGTATTATTACTAAGTGAATCTGCTTCACTTTCTAACTGGACAAAGCATTCTTCTGATTACGGTCAGTTAAATGTTATTATTGAATCCGAATTAACAACGATGAAAAGTACGACGACAATCACCAATGATTCTCATCCTAGAGATGATGTAAATATTCAACTATCGAGATTTTTTCATATCTTCTATACAAAGTAGATAGATAGATGACAGAATGATAAAACAAATTTAGATGACAGAACGATAAAATAAATTTAGATGACAGAACGATAAAACAAATTTCAAGTATCCCATATATATGTCACCATTACTGATATAGCAAACATATAAATATGAAAGTTAGCCCATATAAAGGAAAAAAATACAAAAAAAAAAATTTTATTTGCTCAAAAATTTTGCACTTGAAAAATGTAAGAGGCAATAATATTGAAAATAAAGTTGTCGGAAATTTTGAATATAATTTATCTGAAAATTAACCAAAATTAAATCGTCTAGAATTAACAAAAAAATTTTACTTTCTACTTTATCTGTTTGGTATAAAACAATTTAACTTTAATTTACTTTAAATAAGAATAAAAAATAAATTTTCATTGTCAATTATTGGCAATATGCGCATTACTAAATACTTATTACCTCATAAAGTGTTACCTTTTACTTTTGTGCATAATTTGGATAGTTGCAAGAAAAAAAATAGAAAAGTCAACCTAATATATTAGTTTGCCAATTAAGAATTATACTGTAACATAAAAGATTTGCGCAAGGTAATCAAAATATTCCAACTATGTTCTAAATTAAGTTGCAAGCAATTTATTACCTGCGCAATATCAATATGCTAGGTAATTGAAGTATTCCAACTATATTTGAAATTAACTTGCAAGCAATTTACTACCTTAAGCCTAAAAAGAAATATCCCGAATTCCTCCTTGCAATTTTAAAACAAATTATCCTGATATTTATAGAAACTAGCAAAGTTCAAATATTTTGTATCAAAATTTTGTTTGTATTTCGGGAAAAAAAACATAGCTGATTGATTTCAGTATGAATTAATTAAATTGAATTTGACAATGCCGCATCATAAATCATTCCATATGTTGGAAGATGAGGATGTTGCTGGAATTACTGATCAGGTTTATTCAAATGTTTCAAAAAATATTTCGGAGCAACAATTTCGTGCAATCTTAGAAGGAATACTTCAAAGGCATTTGGAATTGACACGGAGAAAAATTGCTTATCCATATATTGTCACCACAGCTAATAATTATGTTTATCCGAATAATGCAAGTAAGTTTTCTAGTGTCGATTTTTTTTAAATTTAATTAAATTGTTCATAATTTTTGTAAAATTTGATTTACCATCTTATTTGCTTGTGATTCAATAACAACAAATTGGAGACAATTTAAGATAAAATTTTAGTTGAAAGTTTTCTTTTTTTTTTGCCGGAAAAACCAAACAAGTGGAATTCGATTTCATGAAGAATGCCTAGTAAAACTAGCTATATAGTAGGATATGATGAAAATCGAAGTAATGAATAGATTGAGCAGAAAATATCAGAAACTTCTTCCAGAGAGCTAACATTATTCCTTCCTTGATCATTATAAGCATTTATGTCAACTACAAGTCATACTGTAGCAGAATTGATCCTGTCATCTTAAGGGTTTACGTTTAAAAAAAAAAAAAACGTTGGAAAAAGTTAAACATTAAAACGTTAAAGACCTTAATGTTAAAAAAAATAAAATTAATTAATTTTTTAAGAATTTTTTTTCAAATGAAAAATTTTGATTTTATTTATAATATCGTTGTGCTTTACTTAAATTATTTATTTCATATTTAAAAATTTTCTTTCTGATTTCTTAATGTGGATTTTTTTTTTTTAATTTATAATTTAGTAGGTTGTCAAATGGTTTGTCAGATTGTCTCATTTTGCATCATAGCCAGTGGTATTTGTTTACTATGGACATGTGGCTGTTGCGCACATACAAGGACAACTAATGATGACAACGAGAACAGCAACGGTAAACATCTTCGAATCAGTACATAATTGTTAGAGTCTTTTTTTTAATATTTCAAATTTTAAAGAAACAAAAAAAAATTAATACCTTAAAAAATTGTCTAATAAATAAATTGTAAATGAAATCTTGCTTTGATTAGCTTTTCAGTTTTATCATTTAATAAGGCTCCTTTATGTAGCTATTATATAAGTATCATAAATTAATTAGCTCTAATCATCATTTTAGCATGTTCGTTATTCTTGGCTAATTTTTATAACTTCAAAATATCTTTCATATCTTAAATTTAAGTGATTTATCAATTTTTTTCCTCCTTCTGAATTCTATAAATTTAGAAATATGATTCAGGACTAAATGATGGTTCTCTAATATTTCAGGTGTTAATCCAACCAGTATTCCAGCTCCGATTGATTACAGTAAACCATACATGATTAAATGTGATTCAAAAGGCTCATGCTATGCTAGTCCATTGAATGATGATGAAATACCACCATTACCTAGCTATAATAAAGCGCTCACCTGTCCAACTCATCCATTTCCAATAATTCAGGAATTATCCAAATCAGCTTGCATTTGATATAAACCGGACAAATTTTTGATCAAAATTATGGATTCAGTTAAATTCAAACAATAGAAACTGTCAAAAAATGTCTTTTTTAGGGAATTATCAATATTTGTGAAAAATGTCAAAATGTTAATTTAAGTTTTTTTTCGTTTTAAAATATCTTTCAGTGTTTTTAAGTCATTGCATTCGTCAGGGCTTTTAAAAATTGTATATAAATTGTATTTTAAAAAAAAAGTTTTAAATTGTATTCAAACACAATGCATTTTGGGTATAAAATTGAAAAAAAAAGACGCTTCATCAAAAGTAAAATTAAATTGTCACAAATATTTCGATGGACCATTTTAAAATTTGTCCTTGCTAAATTGATAAGAATTGATAATGCAAGATTTTTTACATTATCAGATTATTGGCTAGCCTTGAATATATATATATTTTATAATAAAAGTAATAACCATCAAAATCAATGTATTTTGATCAAAGGCGAAATAACTTTGTTAATTTTTGTATATATGAGAACCCGTGCTTTGAAATTCGAGAAATTTTCGGGGAACATTTGCTATAATCTATTTACTGGCCGTAAAAATATATTTTCTACAAAATATTTTCGAAAATATGGCAGATATTGCATTGCAAAATATTACAGGCCAATTTGTTTAACCTTTGAACCATCAATTATTGGGCACTGTCCTAGAGAATTAGGCCTTTCTGTCAATTGAAGGCATTACAATTTTCTAAATATTATCTTGATTTTCTAATTATACTTCTTAAATGTGACAGTTTCACTAGGATTCAAGAAGTTCTAGTAGCAGTTGACCATTCAACAATGACAATGACCTATTTTTAATGCAACTTCGATTTTAGAAATACTTTAGAGCACCTTTCCTTTCTCTCTCTCTCCGTTCTTTGTTGGTCAATAAATCGTGGTCATTGTTGATTAAAAGTAGTCCGTGATGACTGCTTGGTTAAAAAAAAAATGACATTTTTATACGACAATACTTTAACTGCTAATGAGTTCAAAAGCCGCCTATTAATTCACTTCTCTAGTTTACTTGAAATACCAAAAAACTTTATAATGACTGACATTAGGTTATCCTTACTTGCAAAGCAAAAAGATTCAGCGATTGACCTCAATTGGTCATTTTATCTCATTTGGTCATTATCCATTTCATCATTAACATTCTTAACTCATCTTATTGATGCATTTATATTCACATTTCATAAAAAATGTTTTCCTAGCAATTATTTTTACTTCTGTAACATAACGTAAATTCATAAAAGAAATAATTGATACAGTATCGATCGATGAGGAAGGAAGGAATTTATGGCAGATTGATTGTGAACAAAAGAATTTTAATTAAGTGAACAATTAGTAATGAGGTCAACCTCTAAGGTTAACCATGAGTAAATACTTTAGTTTCATACTAAATATTTTTATGGTTTTTGGTTCTACTAATAGTTGCTTCAAATTTGTTGTTTATCTAATAATTAAAATGTGGTCGGTGTTGCCTTGAATAGTAATCTTAAGAAGAAATTTCTTTAACATAATTAATAATAATAACTAATCATTCGTTATTCTTTGAATCCTCATCGAATGGCTTATTTGTATACTTCTACTTAACATATTATCTTATTTTTAAAATATTTTCAAAATATTTAAAATATTTAAAATATTTTTCTCATTTTTAAAACTATTTCAAAATAAATGTCTATTGCGTTATGAATTAAGCCAATATTTTTGCTATTAACTATTTTGGATTCTAATTACCCTAATAAAGACTTCTTTAATTAAATTGGGGAAGGGAAAATTGGAGAAAATTAGAAATCCTGATCTCATTTTGTTTTGTTTTCTTTTAATTAATGATCATCCCCCTCAATTTTGTCAAATATTTTATCAATGTTATCCAGTAAAGGGTCTTAAAAAAATATGACATTAACTAATTCGATTGTATATTAAACATTTTTCCAAATAAATCTACGAAATTTTTCAAATTTTGGTAGACTAAATTAAATTTTGTCATCAAAAGTTTTCTTTTCAAATACATTTCCTCCGAGAATTTGCCAATTTATTTGACGTTAATGACAAATGAAAATATCATTCTCTCCCAGAAGATATCATTTTAAAATATCATTCATTTAAGAAGCAAAGGATTAGAATAAGAAAATTTTCGCCATCTTTCATCATATGCTACAGAACTTTGTCCATTTTCATTTCCTTCATTAATATGGAATATAACAGATAACAGATAAGCAACAGCTGATAAGCAACTTCTCTAGTATTTCCAATTGAATTCTGTAAAATGATATGGTTACGATTGGTTTAAGTATTAGTCTAAATTTATTTTTCCTATTTTTCTCTCAAATGTGCATGCTAAAATTGAAAATTTTCTCATTTCTGCATTTTGTAAATTTAAATTGTATAAAATTGTAAGTTTAAATTGAGCGGGCATTTTATTTATACTGTGTGCTGCAAGGTGGACGGATATTTGAAGCGGTCTGTGGTACTTACTGTTAACAGATACTAAAAGTGATTTAATATGTTCTAGAATTGGTTCATACCAGGTTTAGATGACAAATAGAGAAATAGGGGAAATTTTACACTATAAATAAAATGTAATATCATTCAGCTAGACTAGCTCTTGCTTAGATAAGTGGATAAAGTCTCGAAATTTATGGTAAGTTAAATTAATGAGTACGATAAGTTTACTATAAAATATTTGTTTGAAAATGTGATATCATAAAAGGACGGCGATATCATGAATTGATTTAATTTCAGATGACATTATCTTAAAAAATTTAATCTTTGGTCAGTGACCAATATTTAAAGTCTAAATTTATCCCTTAGTATCACAAATGTAAAAGTTTCTCTTTAGTCTAAATCTTGATAATATATTTGGTTGTTTATTCGAAAAAGAAAAAACAACAAGTGGGAATAATTACAGTGGAAAAGAAATAGGAAGGCGGTGACAATATGGCTGATATTCAGGTGATTCCAAAAGAAGAAGCGGTAAATTTGCTCGCAGATGGCTTACATCGTAACATTAATTCAGAAGTTATTACTCAAATATTACTGAAAAATGACAGGATTCTTTATTATTGCATTTTTTTTTTCTTAGCAATAGGTTCTATATAAATGAAGAATGGAAGAAGGAATCAATCTAGATAGAGTGTAAAGGAAGGATTGATCTAGGTAGAGAATAGGGGACGAGATGAATTGATTGAAATATAGAGTAAAAGAAGGAATCAATCTAGATGGAGAATAAGGAAAATTAAATCAAAAAAACAATAATAATAATAATAAATGAATACCTCACGCTGATTGTTTAAAACAATAAATTTTGATTTTGATCACAAAATGTCAAATTCTGCTTCATCTTTTAGATATTTTCAAAAAAACTAATTAAATCTTAATTAACTTTATAATTAGATCTTTTACAATCAAATTCGTATAACTTCGATCGGTCGCAATTCCCTTAAGTTAAATTTTTTTTCCACAGCACTTCTACTTCCCTATTAAATAATTTTTGATATGTTTCAAAAAAAAAAAAAGCTCAGAAAAAAAATTAGTTTGAAAAAGTTTATAAATTAATGAATTTCAAATATGACAGGAAAAAGTCAATTTAAAGTATGCAAAACGAAACCAGCCATATGGGCGGCATGCTCCACAATACTTCAAAGAGGGACAAATAATTGATTACAAATTTCGAATCGACAAAATGATTGGCGGTGGTGGCTTTGGTCAAATTTATCGCGTCATTGATGAAGTAATCTCTTCGTTGGAATTTTACTTTGAAAGAAGGATTTCAAAGAAATTTCCCGTATGAATTAGTAATTTGTATTACAAATTACTTTCGTGACAATTTGCGCATACTTTTAAAATAGATTAATAGCTGCTAATTATGAAGCTTTTATCATACAAGTATGGAAAATTCTAAATTATATTTTTAGGTTCTATAAATGACCTCTTACTCTCCTCCCACCTCATGATTGCTATCATATATTGTCACCAAAGTTTTCAGCGTACCAAATCGGTACTAGCAATAAAAATTGAACCAGATGATCATGAACCGGGTCGAATGATACTCGAGCAAAAAATAATGCTAAAGCTTCGAGGGACGCCACATATACCACAATTTGTAAATTTTTCTTTCTCTTTAGAAAAAAAAAAAATTTATTGCAAAATACATTTATCGATTAATCGCCGAGAAAATTGCTATCTCGAGATTTACTGTTATAATTTACAATTTTTTTCTTTTTTTTTTGTTCAAAGTTATTTTGGTGACATTTATTGATTTAATAATTTTTCTTTGTTTTATAATTTCAAATTACAAATAGTTGTTCTATAATTTCAGTCTGACTTCTTTTTTTCCCTTTTTACTCTCTTTTTGATTTTGTTAGATGTGAAATTAAAATGTTTAAAGATTTTAGTGTAAGGATCAGTCGCCATTGATTGTACTTCTTTATTCATGAAAAGCTACAGTATTCTTGTTATGTTTTAGTTTTTTTTTTTTTTTTTTTTTTTTTAATGAAAATTTATTGCGTAATTTTTGTTAAATTTTTTTCTGACAAAAATGAATAATTAAATTATTTTTGAAATTAAAAATGCAAAATTAATTGTAATATTTTGACTTTTTAAACAATACTATTACAGTATGCTAGTGGTAATTTCTGTGGTTACAATTTCATTGCTATGCAAATATTGGGGAAAAATTTGAGTGAACTAAGAAAACATCAGCCAAAAAGACGTTTAAGTATTTCAACAGTTTCACGTGTGGGATTGCAATCAGTGATAGCATTGAAAGCTGTCCATGACATTGGATATATACATCGGTGCATAAATTTGTCACCTGTAAAAAAGCAAAAGCAGCATTAAATTAAAATTTATTTTCAAAGATTAAAAGTCTGACCAAATATATGTTATGCAGTGAGTCATTTCATTACTTATTCCTATAATTTATATTTGGTATTTACTAATTATTTCGAAGATTGGCTAATTAGCCGTCTAAACATGCATGATTCGTTTAATTAAGTCAATTTAACAAATAAGTTCAAGACAAAAGGTACCTATCAAAGGTTATGGTAATTTACCAGATCATACTTCTCTTACTAAATTTGAAAAGTTTCGAAATTTTCAGAGATGTAAAACCTTCAAATATTTGCATTGGACTGTACTCGCATAAACGAACAATTTATATAATCGATTTTGGTATGGCTCGACAGTATCGTTTTGATGATGGTATGGTACGAAAAGAGCGGTATTATGCCGGTTTTCGTGGAACCATGCGATATGTATCCGTTACGGTTCACGAAAGACGAGATCAGGTCACTTTACTTTACTATACATAAAGGTTTAGATCCGAAATTTAAGGTGATGCTAATTTAGATAATTAAGAACTGCGTACTTGGAGACTTTGAACTTTCTTTTCTGAAAATGAAACTTTAATATCACGCCTTTTTGAATCTTTGTTTGTCCTTCCATATCATTTTTTTTAAATTATTTAAGCTATTTAAATTTAACTTTATTTATTTATTTTCACTTGACTTTATTTGTTTTCTTTAAATTTATCTAACGTTTTAAATTGATTACTAAGAATGATGAAGTGATATTGTAACCATGATGGACAAGTTCTGAATGTCAGTTTGATATCGTCAGGAATTACAGATTGTAAAACCGGTTTTCGATGAATTTTTTTGACTGTTATGATTTTGTCGTACTGTAATTATCTTTAGGGTCCTGTTGATGATTTCTGGAGTTTATTTTACTCACTGATTGAGCTTATTCAAGGTTCTTTACCATGGAGTGCATTTGTGGAACCGAATGAAATTGCAAAATTCAAGAAAAATGTCATTTTTGATGAATTTGGAAGGTTACATAATACAGGAATTTTTCAAACTTTTCGTACCAAACTTTTTTTTCTGGTGGATAGAAAATTTCTGCCGAATTTCATCAAATCTTGTTTTGCAAGATGTGTAAAAATGATTCAAATATCGTTTGAAAGAAAATAAAACTTTTGATATTTTCAAGGAATTTTTTTCTGCCTCTTTTTTTACCTAATAATGAATTTTGGTTTAATTGCTTGTTTAATGAGCATTCAATATTGCTGCTAAATTGCATTGACGGAAAGTTTTAAAAAAAAAAGTGTTTCAATGTTTTGAAATGAATTGGAAGGAAAATTATCCGGAAATAATAGAAAGTAATGAATGGAAAGAATATATAAATAGGAGAAATAAAATTCGCAGAGATTGAAAATTAAATAAAACAATGAAAGCTGCAAAAGAGAGTTCTTTTTATTGAACCAAATTGATCATTATTTTATAAATTTACCTTTAACTCTTTCCCAATCATTTATTGATTGCAAGCATATTTCATGAATAAAATATGCTACTATTAAAAAATTCCTTGTAAAATGTAATTTTTATGATTCAATTAATTTTTCTAAAATTCCTATTTAAGATTGGTGCCAAAAGAAATGGAGACAATAATGAAACATCTGTCAGAGTTGCATTATCATCAAATTCCCAATTATGAATTTCTTAAAGGCGAGCTCAACGTAAGTTATTAATAATTCACTATTCCAATATTATGTTTAGAATTAAAATTTAGTTAAAAAATTTTTTGTTTCAAGAAATTTGACTGCATTAACTCAACAATGCACACATTTTGATTGATATAAAAGCTGATAGTGTCATAAATTGGAAAGGGTGAAAAGTTTGATAATTTGATCTCAAAATTTATGTTTTAAAAAGTTCAATACGCAAAAATCTATGAACTATCAGCAAACTACTTTTTCATCTGCAAAATTCAAAATTCAAATATTCGAAGAAACTGATAGCAAAAAATTTGAATTTTTTCAAAGAGCATAAAATGACATGAATAAATATATTTCTTTTTTAATTTTTTTTTTAGCTTTTGTTTTTGATATATTCCTTTTATTCAAGTTTGAATTTTTTTTTTTGTTAAAATAAAATTGGAGAAAAAAATTTACAGAAAATGCTACCAAAAAATATACCAGAAGATTTGCAATATGATTGGGAAATAGAACAAAATGATATGAATTGAGTCATAGAAGTTATACAAACTATAAAATATCAATTTATGTTTAAAAAAGAAAGAACGCAATAAAAGTGAAACAGTCATAGAAGTAATTACAAGCGGATTTTGTTTCAATCTTTCCTTCCATTTTTATCAAAATAAAACGAGAATTTGAAAAATTTTTTTAAATTCCCAATTTGTGCCATTTTTATTGAGAAGAAGTTGAAGCGATCTTTTTCATTTCAAATTAAAAATACCAATTTATTTGCTTTTCCTCATTTTAAGAATGAAAACAAAAACTTTCTTTTTTGCTATAGCTATTTAGCTATTTTTGCAATTTAAAAAGCAAGAAAATGAAATGCATGATGCTTGCAGAATTTCATGCTTTTTCAATAGAGGCAGATAAATTCAAATATTTTTGGAAAAAAAAGAATTAGTCTTTTTTATCTATAATTACCTCGATAATTTTGAAGTGTTTGAAAATATATGACACGATTGATTTGATCGAAACTTTATACAGCACTCGTTAGTCGGGATGATTCTTTTGGTAACTGGAAAAGTGTTCCGGATAACCTACCTTAACCAACATATTTCCTTAAATGTATTCCACAATAGATTTCTCACATTTATATTCAATATCATACACTTTGTCCCCTGATAACATTACTGGAAAGAAGTCGCAAATGTCGCATTATCATTTTAATGCTGCATGCCTGTTGGATTTAATATGAATTTAATTGGATTAAATGTTTGGTTGGATTTAATGAAGCAATAAATTGAAAAAAAAAGTGCAATTTACCGATGTAAATCAGTGAATTATTTAATGAGTACTTATGTATTAGCATAAAAAAATACCTGTATACGGTATCAGGGTTAGGCTATTTGAGCAAGTTAGCTTATCAGTTATAATGCCATTTTCATTTTTATAATTTCTAATTAGTGCACGAACTTTTAACAAAAAAGAAATATTAAAAACATATTAAAAATACCAAAAACATTAATTAAAAAGAAGAAAACAACCTAATTGAAGTTATCGAAATATTACCAAATGATTTCTTAAAGTGCAAAATAGCTTAATTGATTAATTTTAGTCGAAGTACTTCTGACCGCAATAATTAATTGATTTTAAAATATAACTTGGCGTAGTTTCAAAAAATACTGCATAAGTTATAGAAAAAGTGTGATCTGTTTGTCAGTTAGGATCAGCTGATTGATAAGACTGTAATTAATTACTGATTTAATAGCGGTTGAAAGAATAACTTCAATCATGTTGTTTTCCTCTTTTTAATTAATGTTTTTTGAAAAGGTGATATGGTCTTATCAATCAGCTGATCAGCTGATTAGAGAGATTATTGAACGTAGGATATGGCTAACATTCAGTCAATATCTCTTTTGAAATTTGATTTCTTTAGGCAGAAGTTGAATTTTTCATTTAGTCACATTTATGAAAATGTCAAAATTTGGAAAAGTAAACAAGAAAAGGATAAACAAGTTGATATAAACGCTATATAACTGATTTGCTATTGACACGAGATGTTATGGATCAGGACAAGGTGATCCATGTTATGGATCAGAACAAGGTGATTCATAACACCTTGTTCAACAATCAAACCATATGGTACTAAAAAGGATTCGATAACGGAATAAGCATTGTTTAATTCAACAATTAATGAGAGAATGCTATATTTCATTTAAATACTTGAATACTGAAATTTCATACTTGTGCATAATTTATATAATTCGCTTTAATTTCACAATGATAAATTTATTCGAAATATTTAGAATTCCAAGTATAAATCCAAATTTTAACAAATATTTTGCAAATTGTTTTCAATTTTATTTGAAATATAAGATTTCGAATATATTTAAATTTACACATTTAAATACCGAAAAATTGTATGAAAATTTTACTAAGAGATCTATAAAAAGTTCAGCAGAGATATGTTGAGATTTTTCAACCATTGAATACTTTTTGATGATTGATCGGTATCAGGTTAATCCAGTTATACCAGCACATGATCATTATTATGTGGTAAGACAGTAATCTGGAAACGATTCCATTTCATCTTGAAATTGTAGAAAAAAAAAGGCAAAGAAAAGATTACTGTCTTGCTTATTAGTTGTTACTCATTAGGAACAAGTTTAATAATTATTGCTATGAGACTATTATCATACTATTTAATTTATTTATTATTTTTTAAAAATTCACTACAAGTAATGAACCTTTAAAAAATAATTAATAAATTCCAACCAACGAGTAAGAATTTCAGTAATCAAGTTATTCCTTTCAATTTCTGGATTTCTGGATTTCAATTTCTCTTATTAACTATAATTGGTAAGTTAACGGCTAAATCTTGAAGTTTCGTTGAGCTTTATAATTTAAAAAAAAAAAGTCCTTGAGTTAGCTATTTATTGCTAATACCACTGCATATTATGGAAATATTACTTTGAATAATAATCCCATTGCATTGATAATAATTGTTTTAAAAAACTTTTAGTTATGGTAATTGGAAAAAAAAAGTTTCTTTTAGCAAAATAATATATTGGAATAATTTAGAAAGAACAGATGCAAAAATAAATTAGACCTGATTTTTAACAAAATTTGAATAACTGATTAAATGAGTTTTATCAATCCTGGTATTTTTTTTTTTTTTGCTGTAGCTGAATCACAAATAAAGCTACCTGAAATTTTCAACAATTAGCTAAGTTTCGTTTATTTCAAAACATCTCGTTAAATAAATCAAGAAATATTTTTGCTTTTGTTGAAAATTTAAATTTTTTCTAATTTTGACAAAATTTGTAAAAAAATTTGAGAAAAACGAGAATGAAAAATCATAAGACTTTGCTTGTTACGAATGCTGGCTTGTAAATTCTTATTTACTTCCACAAACTTTTTGGCTAATTTAATTTTGGCTAATTTTAGTTGCTGTTTGGAGCTTACAATCAATTGCTTCATAGTCTTTCTATTATTATTTTTCATGAATATATATATTAGAAATGTTCGTTGTCTATAAATGATAATTTTTTTGGAAGAATGATTGGGATGATAAGGGAAATGAAAGTAAAATAAGCAAATATTATTAATTGTTTTCATCAAAAATTGCTAGAATGATTTATGTATTATTTCTAACTACTGATAAGATGATAAAGTGTTACAAAAACATTATGATAATACCAGAAATTAATTAAAATATCAAGAACTAGCGTCATTAATGATAAGTCAACTTATGATAAGCTGAATGATAAAGGTTGGAATATTAAAACTTAAAATATTAAAGCCAAAATAGAAATGATTTTCTCTAACACCAATTAATATTTGAAATTTCGATTATCTTACTTTCTTCAACAATTATATTCGTGAAATTTAGATAAGTAATTAATGAATTATGTGCAATTAATTGACATAATGCATATAATGATAGAATAATTACTACATTTATTTTTACTTACGACAGTCGTAATAACTAAGATGTAATAAGCGCAAATTATAAAGATATCTATTTTAAAGAATAGCCTAAAGTATTGTTAATTTTGTTTTCATAACAGAGGTATGAGAAATTTTGGCAGTTAATAGATATGCAAAGAATTATGAGTAATACTTAGCGTAGGTCTTCAGACACGGATGTGTCACGTGTGATAACAGTAGGGACGTGAAAACATGTTGCACATTAAGTACTTTAGACTTATTATGAAGATAGAAATAAATTGTTTCACGTTATTCTCAGTGAGCATTTTCAGTATTTAACTCTAAATGATAGAACAGAAATTTCCATACATACTTAACATTTACTTGTTGCATACTTTAATGACTCATTAGTGATAACATCAATAATAACGATTAGTGATAGTATCAGTAATAATAGCGATAATACCAATAATAATAATAATGGCAACATCAATAACATTAATAGTATTGATAAGACCAATAATAATAATAATGTCATTAGTGATAATATCAATAATAATGTTGATTTCGAATCCTTGCTATATATTATTTTCAATTTGAGAACTAATACGAGGATTAGTTACACTAAAAATCTTTTCATTGTTTTATTTTGCCCTTATAAAGCTATTATACTTATAAGAATAGTGATAAGAAAACCTATCGTTTTGCCCTTATTTAGCTATTATACTGATAAACATATATCGAATTGACGATGATTATTGGTTATGATAGCAATTTATAATGATGATGATAAAGAAAATGTAAAATTGAATTATAGAAAACATATTATGACAGGTAATCATTTAATAATCACTGACTGATTATTTTTAAATTAATCTATTATTGATTAAAACTTAATAGAGAAGAAAAGATTGGAACAATTGAGTGCAATAAAACTGTTTGATCTATGACAATATATGCTTTTAATATTGAATAGTTAATAGAATAATGACATTCCAGGTGACATAAAATATTCAACTTTGATTGGGCAGAACAAAATGAACTGCAAGATATTTGACAAAGTTTGGAAATGGTTTTCATTAAAAAAAAAAATATCGAGAATATGCTCCTAGTAGAGTATTTCTTGGAAGTTTTTAAAATTTTCATATTCAAATTTTCTCTTTTATTGAATGATATATAAGAACGATAAGTGATTGTATGTTACTTTAACTTTTATAATTCTTAAAATTGGCTTTGAAAGTTTCTACTCTTTCTTATTGTTATAGCAGTAGGAATTAAATTGACGGTGAAAAGATGACAGCAAATATCCTACAAATGGAATTGCAAAATTTCACTCATGCTGAGGGTATGATATTTATAAGCTAATATTATAATTACCAACTCCTTGTACGGGATGCTTAGATGAAATTTCAGGATGAAATTTCAAAGTATTACTTTAACAGTTAATCAAATTTAAATTTAAATATTTCAAAAAAAATAGTATTACATGATGTTTGATTTGTTTGTTTGATTAATATTAAGAATTGTTTATTTTGCACATTTACAAACTGTTCTAAAAAAAAAAAAATAGGCGCATTTATTAAAATTCAAAAAAAAAATGAAAATTACAAAAAAGCATTTTAAAATTTATTTAATGCTTAGTTCCATATCATTTCTATAGCATTGTCATGTGTGCTATGGAAAATGGCGCAAAGTTTATTTGTATTAATCATTTTACCATCCCTACAAATGTGTTGTCGAAAGAAGAAACGTAAAACGAAAAAGACCGATGAAACGACAACAATGCCAGCACAAATTTCAAATGAAACAACTGGTACTGCTACAAGAACCGCTATAGAAGCAAATCAACGAAAGACTGTTAGTGATAAAAGATATTTTATTAGGAATGAGATATGAATATGGTGAAATTTTGAAAAAATGAAAAATAAAAAATTTGGAAAACCAAATAAGAATATTTTAAATACAACAAGCTCAGATATATATATATATATATATATATATCGATCTAAAGATATTTTTTGAAAAATTTGTTTGAAAATAAAAAAAGCAATATTTTATTAATTTTAAAAATGAATAAATTATAGGGGAAAAAAGCAAACAATAAAATTGAAAATGCGAAAACGATTCAGAGGGTACTTTTCTTTTCGTATGCAAATTTTTTTTAGTATTTCAAAAATTTGAGTTTCCTCCTAAAATTAATTATTTTGAAAGAAAAAATTAGATTGGAATTGTGTTTAGAGAATAAATAATACATAAAATAGAGATAATAAAATTTTTGCGCCTGAAATGATGTTCACATTGAGTGTATGCAATAAGGATAAGCTAATGCGACATTTTTGCTTTTACAGGATTACATTGAATGTTAGATTGGTTGATATATGGTTTTATTTACAATCTTAAAAGATTTTTTTAATTTATCGATTTAAATGGGTAATGTTTAATTAAAGAAATTAAAAATGAGAAAGAAGGAATGAAATTGTTGCAGAAAGAAGAGCAACGAATAGATGATCCAACTCAAATGGAAGGATCTGATGAAAGTGATCGAGGGTGAGTGCTTAAAATATTCCTCTATAAATCGATTTAAAGTATACAAATATGTTTAATCGTTTTAAAATTACTTCAGTACTTCTCTTATCCGATCCTATCAAATTTAAAATTAAAAATTTAAATTCAACATTGAATTCAAACTTAATTCCAGTAATGTTTGCAACTTTTATGAAGAAAAAAAAAATGATGCCATTGCTGGTAATGTTATCTTTTGACATAAGTTTTGATTTGAACAGTTTTTTAGTCCAATTTTGCAATATCATCCAAATTTGTTATCTCCTCAAAGAATTGAATGATGAATTAAATTATTTTAATTACAGCAAAGCGGATATTATATCGATGAAAAAAGTTAAAAATATGGGTAATATTGATGAAGTTCGTAAGGTATTCATTGATATTTATCATCCTTATTTCCTTAACAAATGATTAGCCTAATTTGATGAGTAAATGAAGTTGATGGATATATATATATTATCCAAGAAAAATACTTCTGTAAAGGAAATTTGTTTATTTATAGGAAAAGAAAATGGAAATGGAAAAGGCAGCAGAAGAGATTAAATCTGTTCATGAAATGGACGATGAAAAACCGCTCAATGCTGTGACATATTCAAATTTGCATGTTCGAATTAAAGAGAAT
>NW_018108482.1:19696-28052 GCF_000183805.2 Loa loa
TTCCAGTAATGTTTGCAAACTTTTTTATAGAAGAAAAAAAAAAATGATGCCATTGCTGGTAATGTTATCTTTTGACATAAGTTTTGATTTGAACAGTTTTTAGTCCAATTTTGCAATATCATCCAAATTTGTTATCTCCTCAAAGAATTGAATGATGAATTAAATTATTTTAATTACAGCAAAGCGGATATTATATCGATGAAAAAAGTTAAAAATATGGGTAATATTGATGAAGTTCGTAAGGTATTCATTGATATTTATCATCCTTATTTCCTTAACAAATGATTAGCCTAATTTGATGAGTAAATGAAGTTGATGGATATATATATATTATCCAAGAAAAATACTTCTGTAAAGGAAATTTGTTTATTTATAGGAAAAGAAAATGGAAATGGAAAAGGCAGCAGAAGAGATTAAATCTGTTCATGAAATGGACGATGAAAAACCGCTCAATGCTGTGACATATTCAAATTTGCATGTTCGAATTAAAGAGAATAAATGCAAGCTTTATGAGACGAACGATGAACCAACGATTGATGAAGAAGGGGAAGAACCGATTATTTAAGCGTATCTTATACGTGATAAATCAATGTCATAGATGTTTATCAAACCTACTGTTTTCAGCAAAAAAAAATCCAATTAATCAGCTTATGATCATGTTTAACTTAATTGTGAAAAATATTTTGGGACAAGATAAACAAATGATTAAAGAATCAATGTTGCAATTGTAATTCTTTTCTTACGCTATGTGAGATAAATTCGCCGTGGAAAAATTAAGAGGAACTCTTACAGTTTGATGGTTTATATCGTGAAGTATTTTTCATGACACTTTTTTAGTAAATCATATGACATTAATACCATATGACAATGTAGCAGATAAATTTTACTATAAGTGATTTTATTGAAATTAATAATTCTATTTAATTTTAATTTCGCTCATATTCAAATATATTCAGTATTGATTGGAAGCATTGCAACCATATTGGTAATTTAAGAAATTCGACATGTTGGATGAGCCAAGATATTTGTTTGTATCTGTTGCGCAACTTGCAGTTCCGCTTCTTTTTCCTCAAGTTCTTTTTTCAATTTTTTCGTTTCCTGGCTAACTTCCATTTCTCGGCGCTTCAATTCAACCAGGCTTAATTTGCTGCAAATGAATTGAAAGCTTTATCAAGATTTGGAAATATTAAGATAATTTTCGAAACTGATTTAAATTCTTCAAGTACCAAAATTATTTATGGTATGTTGGCTTTTCTTTTGATATTTTCCCATGATTTTCTCATGTTTTTCATGTTAAACTCAATTAGTTCTTAGGTTAAATTCATTTAATTACCGTGAATCTAAGGCTTGTTCCAAAGCTGTCCTTAAACGTTTCGTTCGATCGGCATTTTTTCGAATATTATTGAAATCCTCTTCCAAAGTCTTCAACAATTTTTCCAGTTCTTTGATACGTCCTAATCCAGTAGATGAACTATGTTCTATGAGATTTCGCAAATTTTCTGTTCCCATAGCGGTATTTTCTCCCTAAATTCTATTAGTGAAACTTTTTCTATTTTCTATTTCTTTCCCTTCATAATTAAAGTTACTGTTAATCACAGAAAAGAACTAAGGTTTTGCTAAAATTTAACGAAAATTTTTAAGAACATTCTGGAATATGATCTTCCTAAAATATCTTTCCAACTCCATTATTACTTCTCTTGAAAAAAATTTCGATCAAAATTTTTGCTTAAACATATTATCTGCACCATATGACTTAATAAACATGTATCTTCTGTTATCAGTGATATGATTAATAGTGATCTAATGTTTCAATATTAGTGTAATTATGATTGTAGCTTTATATGACTGGAATAGTTTCTTTGACAAAAAAAAAAACTCCAGTAAAATTAACAACCTCATATTTGGACATTTCGATATTCATCGGTACAGTACTTAATTTCAACCGTATCACTTGTACTTTACTTCGATTTTTAGCATTTTCATGCTTCCAAATTGTTCTCTCATTGCATCCATCAACCATTGCTATCGCTTGAAGCGTTAATTTATGATTGGGATGGAATTTGTTGTCCACCAATTCGATTGTCAACTACAATTTCCCTTTTGTTTTAATTGCATTAACTACATATCATTGAAAAACATCGTTGAAAAACGGTAGCTAAAGAGTTAATGGAGCATTAGTATTCATATGTATGCACTTTTAGTATTCAATTTCGAATTAAACATGAATATTTATACATAGTAGCTAATTAGACTATACGAACATTCATATTTAAACGACAATTGAAACATTCAAATAAGTATGACAAATAACCATCGTTATTTAAATTTACTATTCATTCTGTATTTTATTCCAAAATAGTTTAAACTGTTGGAAGAAATATTGAAGGTAACGTCATCCATTAATATTTTAATTACCGTGATAGGTTCATCGTTCTGGATGAAACCTCTGGATGGGTTAATTAGATATTGAGTGGGTACGTTTGTTCGTACACGCCATGCAATATCATCCTGTACGCCTTCGCAACGTTTTAACTTCAATCCCAGTTTTGCATTTGTCAGTTGTTCCACGTCGAAACATACGTACGTCTGTAAATATAATCAAATAATTCCTCAGTAAGGCTATTTAAATCTAATAATCATCGTTTTATTTTCTTGCCAAAATGCAATTAATCTTCTCGAGTTTCTGATATTTTTGCTCCACTATTTTACTAACAATGATTTGAATTTCAATTTTAATTTTTGATCCGAGTTTCAACTTTTTTTTTAATGACTCAGCGGCTTGAATTCAATTTAATTTCACCTTAACTTCATCATATTTTATATTTAGTAGAATACTGACAGTTCAGCTTTTTCTACTTCATATTAAGTTGACTCTTATCTTAGCAATTACTTATTCACAACGAATTTTCCCCATCAAATTGTTTTGGGAGTAGAAGGAGAAGGTGATAATCATAAAATTCTTGTCGTGAAATCAAATTAAGCCTTTCCTCATAGACCTTCAATTTTATCATAGGGGATGAAAAAAAATCTGCATTTTGTTACCTGATCAAGGTACACCAAATTAATTTTTTGTCGTTCACCATTTGTCGAAATTTTGCCTTTGTTTTTAGAAAATCTTATTATAGCCGATGACATGCTAGAAACAACAACCGGCTATCCTTATCAATGAATTGTTAAATCTGATATCAAAACTCGGAACGATATGTTAAATACGTTTAAAGTTTGATTAAATTTGCATAAACGATATATAAATTTGAATTATTTTATTAAATATTTTTACTACCCGTATAAAATTGTAATTAACATAAAGCATACCTCTTAACCAACGAATCCCGAAAAAAACGGTGCCTGAATTCCGAATATAGTCCAACAAGAGGTAAGTTGTAAAATCTATTAAACCTATAATCAAATTTTTTTGCATACCAAATTCCACAGCATACTCAATTCTACCCAACGCCTTTGCCAACCAAATTTCGCTAATTGTTCTTGCTAATTAAATTTCTATACCAGTTAAAGTTGTATGAAGGAAGCTTTAGCTTTATTCAGCAATACGACCAAGTCTTACTTACGAAACTGCTAAATCACTTTTTCTCTTTTCTTTTTCTTATTCTATTTTGCACAATTTTATTTTGCCAACATTACTTTCTTATCATTTTTTGTTAAGCATTTAATTATTCATAATTAAACAATTGGGAAAATAAGTTTTTCAGAAATGTAGCTTTTGTGAAGAAAGTAATGAAATTCGAATTTGGTTTAGTTGAAGATTTACTCAGTAATTTGAATTTCGTTATAAATGAACAGAAGTGAAGTGCTGGATATGTGCACGTATAGGTACTTTCGAGGAAACTGATCTGTTGATGTCATTTGTTGGAGACATAGTTTTATTCGGGTTGTAGTATTGCACTTATACAATTACTGGTTAATAATAGTAAAAAAAAAAAGAAAAGAAAAAACTAATATAAAGCACAGGATAAATTTGAAATGATGATAAAGTGGATTACGTAATAAACAAGTAATATGATTGATTTTAACTGTTAAATTCCTTATCATAGTCTTCGGTAGTAGTTATCGTCGCTTCTTGAATAGATACCGTAATCATTAAGATAGAAGGGTTCATCTTTTGTTGAGATGTTGCAGGTAAAGTATCTATTTAACGAAAGGAAGGATTATCGTAGTTCGTCGTACGATGGTGACGGAATAGGTGAAGAGAATGTCTGATCTGTTTGATTGTGCAAACTGCCTGTGTAAGATTTTTCCCTTATATATAAATCTAGGATTAAGATAGGAGCTTTTATATGCTCTATCGATGTTATCATAGAGGTATGATTGACATTTGGTATGATCCATTGTGCAGCAACAGGAATAGGTACTGAGAAGATTTTGTAATATTCTCTCCATTGTTAGCTTATATCGTCCTTATTGTCTTAATTTTAAAGGTTTTAATTATTCTGTTTGGTAGGTATCGTCGAAATTTTATTTGAACGTAATCTTAATTTCGTTAATCTGATACTCCTGACTGGAGGAGATCAACGCCTGCAGGAAGAAGGTTCCTTAGTTTTATTTGCCCCTCGTATTTTCAGTGCAGTAGATTCTTCAACGTTCTCAGAATTATTTTTAGTCTTTTCTTTCTATCTCAATCTTGATGTCAGCCTCGAAAGAATATAATATGTTTATTGGCCTTGTGAGAAGTTTTCCATATGGCATTTCTATTAATGCAGCTCTTGCAATTCCATCCTTCTCTTTTTTAAGTTCCTTTGTGTTTGCTAATTTCCAAAGACCTCGAGGAGTTTCAGGTCCATCCAACAATACAATTTCTCCTACTCGTGATGAGCAATTTTCCGTGACTTTATGATTCACATGCTTCTTCAGGATTCGTTCCCTGAGGCTTGTCAAGTACTCTGTTTTCCATAATTCCCAAAATGTGTCGAGTGCCTTGAGTGTGGTCATCCGGTATTTAACTAGTCGTTCCCTCTTGTTCAGCATTCTTGGCATGTATCTACCCGATTGTCATTAGTTGTCGGTATAACTAAGGAGGTATTGGATTGTATGAAATCGACTGGACGTATTACCTTACTGTCGTCAAAATTGGCATACGTTAGTGGTCGGGTGTTGGAGATATCTTCTATCTCCACGACTAAAGTTATGAATTATTTTTCCCATAGTAGCTTCCTTCCGATGGTTTTTCTCGTAGTTCCTTTTGTCAGTGTAACCAATCGTTCATAGATTCCTCCACTCCAGGCTGATCTTAGAGTTATGTCCTCCTAGCTCATCTTTTTTGCCAAGAATTTCGTTAGTTTTGTATGCTGTCCCTTTATAGTTTTAAAGACTAATTGGAATTGACCAGCGTTATCACTTACGACTTGCTCTGGATATTCCTGTTGGGACACGAATCATCCTAATACGTGGAGGAAAGTTTCCACAGGTAAATTATCTGCTATTTCTAAATATATTGCTTTCGTTGTAAAGCATTCATCTTTTGGATAATTTTTTTGAATTTTGATTGAAGGAGGATCTAGATTGTCCAAATTGACATTTGCAAAAGCTCTTGATCGACATGATAGACAATTTGAATGGTTTTGCTGACCATCGTTTACAACTTATGCAATTACTAATAATGCGTTTTAACTTCAGTTCGATCCTTTGGTGTCTAAAATTTTCGTCTCAGTTCTGAGAGTGTATGTGCTATTTCGGACTGGTATGCCTCCTCATGCTGTTTTTATATTAGAGGCTCGATTATTAGATTATTAGACTATATTAGAGATTCGTTCATCCAATTCCGAATTTTCTACCCGATTTTGTGATTTCCATAACATACCCTTTGATTCTTCCCATGGCTATCTGACTTCATACCTACCTTATTTGATAATGCCCCTTTTGAAATGTTTTAGAACTTGTTTGTTTTCATCAGGTTGATCCTGAATGCCTATCAGTTCCAGCTTCCAAAACCGATCAATGTCATAGTTATTATTTACACTCGTCTTGCACGTTATGGCAGTCTCGACTGACATTGCATTCATGCTGCTAATATCATTTACATATCCAGTTCCGTTCAGTACCGGTTCAACTTTTGTTTGGAAAAGGAAAAATCTTGATTTCAGTTCTTGCGTCTTGCTCCCCTCGATGGATTTTCATATAATCGATGACGATGAGTGTTTCCACTAACTTTTTGAACCATTTAATTGATCATATTTCATCAAAAATGACACATCCTCATCATTTATCTACAGCACTTACAATTTGCTAAGTAATCCTTGAAGTGTACTTCAGAAGTAACGATTTATTCCCCTAGTATCTTTGCGCCAATCTTCGCTTTTGAGGAGTAGTATTTTTCCGGTAATTTGTCGACGAATGAAGTGATCCTTTTCCTTTCTTCTATAGTTCCTGGCAAGCTTACTCGATTAAGTCTTTTAAAACGAATGACAATTGCGCACTTTGATCAAATAGCACTGGTGCCTATGACTCTGTTTCCGGAACTTCTGGATTGACTACAATACTAAGTTCTTTACACGGTGCTAAAATCCTTTTTCCTTGGTTTTTTGACCAATTACTGAATTAGTTATACACACTGATTCCATTATATACATTGATTCCACTTTTTCTTTACTTATTATCCCTTTGATTAGAACCCATATTATCTGTTAGCCAACGTTGATTTGTGGGAGCCTTTGCACAGTATCATTTTCATTCTACAGTTCCTTGCGTTATCGCCCAATTTCATACATTTTAGGTAGGTGCTTATTTCACTCAAACACTCTAGTCGTTGTTTCAAAGTTGGATAGTTCCTATATTTGTTATCCTATTGATCCTTATTACAGAAGATTGTTAGTACCCACCCAACCTGTTTTCTGTCTAATCTCGTCATATCAACTGCTTCTCCTGAGTCATCACCATTGGATTTAATTATAGCTAAAGCCGACGTTTCATTTTCAAATGACGTTTCGGAATTATGGTAGATCGAGTTGGATCTTCTCGAATTCATTAGTAAAAGTTTTATTTTGAGTTACGACTTTCTCCAACTTCATTAACTCTCTTAGCAATTATCTTAATTTGCTTACTGATCAAGACCTATCCCTTAATTATTGTTCATAGACTTTAACCAAGATATATATCCTTGGGTAAGTTTTTTTCGACAATTATTTATAAGCCTCTATGTTCTAGATTCTCTCTCAACCCTTTCAGTTGCATGAATAATCTTTCCATATTTTCAATTGTTGTTGTTTTCCATTCACGATCATTTTTTTGACTGAGAATAGATCGTTGTAAAATAGACTTGTAATAAAGTTGTAAAATAGATTTGTATACATATTACCATATTAATATCTTCCAAATAAGACTGTAATTCTTTGGTGCGATCTCGTATCCACTAACCACTTGTAATGTTTTATCTCTGAAACAGGAAATAAAATAGTTGAGCTTCCGCCTGGTTGTGTATCACTCCTTCAAAATCGCTCTAGATTGCATTAAGATCCCTTTCCTGATGTAGTTTGATATCTGAATCATATTTAGTTTAGGTCACGGTGAAGAAGCTTTGGAAACGGAAAAAGACTTCAGTAAATATATGGTCGTGCAAATTATGTCTTGCAGGAACGGCTTGATCTTTTGAAAGAGGTAATAATCTCGGTTTTTAAACAAGATGCAAGAACAAGCAAATTAATTGAACGATCAAATAAAGTAAAAAATGGTGTGATGGAAATATTGATTTTGAAATTCATTTAACTTCTTCCTATTGTTTTCTTAAACTAAATTTTACTTATTAAACGTTAAGATTTCCTTTTAGTAAATGAATACTGATACTACTTTATCATAAGAGGTTGAAAAGTTGCAAGAAGCTCTCGATGTTGGAGGTGACGTATCTTACACGTGCGAAACTGCTGGATATTTCTTTCTTTATCAGGTCTTTACTACAATTCCTCTGTAATCTTTTGTTGCTGCTCTTTTCAGTAATTTGTTAATTAAAAGTAAGTATTTTATTCTGTAATTCTCAGCATCTCTAATTAATTCTATGAATTTTATCGCTTGTTACCATATCATCTTAAATGTGCGATTTGTCATGCGTATCATTCAGGTATTTGCACGTTGGGAAAAATTTGAAAGTGATGTTGCTCAATCAAAAGCAAATCCAAATCCTAGTGCGAAAGCAGTTAGGGATCATTTCCCCTTTACGAGATACTTTGCCGATAATCCACCACCGTTGTTTAAGGTAAAAAATACTTTTCATCCTTTTCGATCAGTGATTCCTATATAATGGGGAAAATCTTGAGCTGACTTCGCATGATGGATAAAAATATATTGAAATTGTTTGCATTACTTTATAATTTGATTCCTTTCATTAATGTGGTTTCCCGCTTAAAAACCG
>NW_018108482.1:28304-31683 GCF_000183805.2 Loa loa
AGGTGACGTATCTTACACGTGCGAAACTGCTGGATATTTCTTTCTTTATCAGGTCTTTACTACAATTCCTCTGTAATCTTTTGTTGCTGCTCTTTTCAGTAATTTGTTAATTAAAAGTAAGTATTTTATTCTGTAATTCTCAGCATCTCTAATTAATTCTATGAATTTTATCGCTTGTTACCATATCATCTTAAATGTGCGATTTGTCATGCGTATCATTCAGGTATTTGCACGTTGGGAAAAATTTGAAAGTGATGTTGCTCAATCAAAAGCAAATCCAAATCCTAGTGCGAAAGCAGTTAGGGATCATTTCCCCTTTACGAGATACTTTGCCGATAATCCACCACCGTTGTTTAAGGTAAAAATACTTTTCATCCTTTTCGATCAGTGATTCCTATATAATGGGGAAAATCTTGAGCTGACTTCGCATGATGGATAAAAATATATTGAAATTGTTTGCATTACTTTATAATTTGATTCCTTTCATTAATGTGGTTTCCCGCTTAAAAACCGAGTATTTATTACCTTTTATTTTTTACTTAACGATTTTAGGATGTTTCCTTTGATGAAAACTGGGAAATTGCTCAAGGCTCTTGGCGGTATATTCGTGGTATTTTCACTCAGCTGGAAGAATTTAGGTCTTTCGAGTTGTTGCGTTCAGGCAGGGACCGTACGGATTATCTTTTGGTTAATTTTGAAATGATGTTTTTGTACACATTTTTTGATTTTCATTTGCATTTTTATAGTGATCAAACCGAATTCAACAATGTTATTCCAAAGATTTCAGATAAAGGAAGCCAAAATTATTGCTATGACTTGCACTCATGCCGCTCTACGACAAAAAGACTTGGTAGAACTTGGTTTCAGATATGACACTATTTTGATGGAAGAAGCCGCTCAAATTCTTGAAGTTGAAACATTTATTCCACTTCTGCTTCAGGTAACTGGAAATGACGAAGTATATTTCTGTATTCCAAATTCTTTGATTTATTCGCTTATATCAAGGTTCAGATTGTTTTATTAAATCTTTCTCTGCTACAAGTCATTGTAATAAAATACCATGATTTTTAGAACCCCCAAGATGGTAGGAGCAGGTTAAAGCGATGGATCATGATTGGTGACCATCATCAGCTGCCGCCGGTTGTTCAGAACATTGTTTTTCAAAAATATTCTAACATGGAACAGAGCCTGTTTGCGAGATTTGTTCGACTTGGTGTTCCACATGTCCTGCTTAATCAACAGGGTCGTGCTAGAGCGGAGTATGTTTTGAGCACACATCCTTGGAATTAATCAAAATAATTCTTAGCAAATTTCTCGTGTCTAGTGAGCATAGACCCTTAACATGGTATATTTCAGGATACCAGATCTTTATAATTGGAGGTATGAACAGTTGGGTAACTTACCACATATTGAAGCTCTTCCAGAGTCCCAACGCGCAAATTCTGGATTCGCATTCAGTTATCAACTTATTGACGTCCCGGATTTCAATGGTAGTGGTGAAACTACTTTGAGCCCTTACTTTTATCAGGTTTGCTTCCTCAATTTTTTCATTTTGGTTTGGGAAAGTCTTTAATTAAGACTCAATTTCTTTCAGAACCTCGGTGAAGCACTGTTCACCTATATGCGTATTTTGGGTTACCCTGCAGAAAAAATATCAATTATAACAACCTACAATGGCCAAGCATCTTTGCTACGTGATGTTGTGCAAACACGATATGCTGGAAATCCGTTAATTGGAGTATCACACAAGGTCTGTCTGTTATTATCAGCCCTCAGAATGTGCCATTTTTCGAATGCTTTCTTCATATGGTAATTTTTCGTGTTAAATTTTCTAAAACTTTCGTCTTATACCTTATGGAAGGAATTATGTGATTTCTATTTAGTACGCATATATTAGAAAAACTTTCCAGTGCATCAGAACGTACGCCATGTCCCATTTAAATGTGAAGTGAGAAGAGATGCATTCTAATTCTTCATCGAATAATAGTAGATATTGATCAGTTATAATAACTGTTCATGGAGTATCATTTTTCAGGTTTCAACAGTTGACAAATATCAGAGAGGACTGAATGATTACATCATTCTTTCACTTGTAAGGACGAGAAACATCGGTCACTTAAGGTTTGATTACAAATTGAGGGTCTATCTCTGATTTTGATCTACCTTAATATTTTCTGGTTTACGTTTACAACACTTCAAGGAATTTCCGTCTTCTACTTTTTGATATTAATAAGCAGCACTAACACCTTAATTTCTAGGGATGTTCGTCGTTTAGTTGTGGCTCTTTCTCGAGCACGTTTAGGTCTTTATGTATTGGGACGAGTCAGTTTGTTCCAAAATTGCCTTGAGTTTGCAACTGCATTTCAGCGGGTAAGAATTTTTATATTTTAAAGATGATAGTTTGGTTACTCAAAAGTACTTTCTAATCTTAAAATTGTCAATCATTGTTCAAATATTTAAATCTATGTTGAAATCTACAAAAAAAATTTATAATGTCGAAAATATTTTCTTTTCAGTTATGCAAATATCCACAAAAACTAATGATAATACCTCATGAAACATATGCAATGTCTCGGAAGGTAAACTACTTTTTCCTCTTCTTTCAAAACAATCCGCCTTTTTGTTCCATTCTTTCGAAATAATATGTCTTTTTTCTGTTTCACTATTTCAATTGATCTCAGATAACATAAATGCTGTCAAGATTTTAGTAGGTTTTTTCTCTAAACAAAGGTGCCACTCTGTTTTAGAATGGTGAACCTCCGCCATCCAAACCAGTTCAGATCCAAGATACGGTTCATATATGTACATTCGTCCACCAATTCTACATGGTAATATGGAAAAGATGAAGGCAAGCTACAAAGAGCACATGAAGGATTATTTCGATGCTCGCCAGGTAATTGTTTCTGTATTTTTTTTTTTTTTTTGGCTTTGAAATGATTCGATCCATTAACAGATATTTAAGAAGTACAATTTGTATATGTTAAGAGAGGTCACTTTGCACATGTGATGCATTTGTTAAATTTGTAATAATTTATAAAGATTTGTTTCTTTTAGCCTAATGATTCTTTAATTTAATTGTTTTCTCTCTCATGTAAATCCGTATCAGAACTAGTTATTAGAATCCTTTCAAAACGAATCCAGTTTTTATTTTTAGACTGCAATTAATGAGCGATTGGCAGCAGAAGCGGCTGCGAAAGCTGCTGAAGAAGCAAAAACTGAAGAAGAAAAGGGAGTACCAGAACCGATTGCAATGGAAGCGGAAGAATCGAACATTACTTTCGAAAGTATGGACTTTGAAAGACAAGACCCAGAAAAGCTGGGAAAGTAGGGATTTGCTGACTTTAATTTTGTATCTCATCAAAGGATTTCTTTGTATAAT
>NW_018108482.1:33067-38936 GCF_000183805.2 Loa loa
GGACTTAGAAGCCGGAATAAGCTTTGTTGAGTTTTCAGGTGTAGCTTTTGGCGTACCAGATCTTGATTCTGAGATTGAAGTAATACTGATTGGATGATTTTGAATCACTTCACAATCCTCATTATCACTCATTTTCTTTACTAGTACACGTTCTGGTTCCTGAATTATTTCTGTTGGTCGAGATATTGTTTTCTGGAAGATAGTCGTCTGAGGATATGGTAGTTTCCTAATAACAGTACTTTTCAAGGAACATAATCGTTCGTGGCGTAGTTTACCCGAATAGTTATATAGTACCCGATTACAGTGAAAGCATTTGAACCGTTTAATAGTTGAATGATAGTAACTGAAATGGCAATCTAAATCGTACGCTGAACTGAATCGGCTAGTACACATCATACATTCATGAGGTTTTTCGTGAATTTTGGTATGTCCTGAAATTTTAAATTTTAGAATTTTGTGGTTTCAAAGGAAAAGCCCAATCCTTTAAAAAAAATTTGAAGAAGAAATGCGTCAATTAACGACTGAAAGCTTACTGCTTAAAGCACTCTGTCCAGACAGGTGCTTGTCGCAAACCGTACACCGAAATAATTTGCCTTTATGCTTGGCTAAATGCTCTCTAAAATTGTAAAAAGTTTCGTAAGTTCGATCGCACTGGTTACACTCGAATAATTTCCGTTCATCGTTATTTTCCTTTACGAAATTGGTTGTATGCACTAAAATTTAAAATACTCAAAACGATAACCAAAATATTGAAAATTACTTCAGCAAATTTTCTAAAATTATGAAATTTTGTTGAAGTCTTCATTTTTAAACCCAAGAAATTCCATTTCAAAACTATGACCACTAACCGGAATGTTTCTTAAGTTCATGGGCTCGCAAACGTTTCTCTGATACGAACGTTCTCGCGCATTTTTCGCATTCATATTTACGCTCATGATGGGCAATCACATGATCCTGAATCCATCAGATTTTTTATGAATGCCTATTTATTGCCTAATGCTTTAATTTAAAATAAAGAAAATGAAAGCTATTGTGTGATTAAAGCAAGTGAGAATTAAAAACAAATAAATGAAAAGGATTTAAAAATTAGAAAAGAAACTGATAAAGTGGAATCAGAACAGACCTGAAGATCTTTGGTTGATTCATATATCTTACCACAAATTGGACATATCCTTCTCGAAAATGTAATATTACTTGTAATTAGATTCATCGGATACTGGTTAGCAATTGGAACTGGGAATAAAGGCAAGAATGGCTGAGTACAATTCTGAGTAGTTGAAAATATGAGCTCATTGATCGGTTTATTTAATTTCGAAAAATCAGAGGTCAAGTGAATCGGAGATGGTACATTCGCTGAAAGAATGAAATGCTACAAGCAGTTTCTTCCATTATTTCCAATGAGTAGTTTTAACTCAAAAGAAATGTACTTGTAGTTCAACGAAACTTTTGTTTACTGATTCATTAGATGATTCATTTGTTTTTGTATTCAATACTAAAACTTATTTGTTTACTCATCTCCTAATGGTCATTTTGTCATTTCATTACAAAATTTGCGCATATGCAAAAACTGTTTTGACCACTCAGTGCTAATTATCGTCAATGACACTTGTAGAATGGTCATCACCTATGATTTTTCAGTTATTGGGTCACTGTAATACAGTAGCATCTATTTGATTGCTATTCATTGTAATGTAAGCTAGTTGTAATTAATTGTACTCTATTGAGCTTCAAAAATTTCCAGTTGAAATTTTAAGATATTATTTATTATGAAAATGTTGGAAAGCTTAAGGGTAGTAGAAAATATGAGAAATGAAAAAAGTATATAAAGTAGAAATTAACGCACCCATTTGAAATTGTCACCCTTTTACAAACTAGCGATATTGAGGTACTGATGGATGAAAAGGTTAATACAGAAGACTGGACTAGTGAACGAATGTCCTCTTGGAATGAGCAATAACTAATATGCAAATTTGGGTTTTGCTGGAGGTAAAAGGGTGGAGTGAAATTGACCGCCATAATGTCAACGATAGATGGGAAAGAAAAAAAATTGAATGCTTATCGTTTGTATTGTCTTCGATTAATTTCGATACTGCATCAAATTACAGATAACAATCTTTTCAAACTTTCTGATAAATATTGGACTGTCAAGGAGAATGATAACTGTTCCATCCGTCAAGGTCACTCATGAATCTCAATGTAGTTGATGTTCGTCGCATAGCTTTCGTAATTTCTTCCCATACCACTGATAAGATCAAAAAAAAAGTCTAAGAGATGGATGAATTTTTATGAGAGTGAGAAAAAGGGACAGTTTAGGACCAGAAGAGGTGTCATTTAATGAGTTATCTTCAAATTTTAAACTATCGTTCCGTTTAAATTTCCCTAAAATCATCAATTACTTATCATTCCTCCTCTGCATGCATATCATCTTCGTGTCTATGATCTCATTGAATATTTATATATTCTATTTGATTTAAAATGCTGAAAAAATTGCACAAGGACTCGAAATGGCGAAGAAGAAATAAAACAGGCAAAAGATAACTTATATTCTAAGAAATTCCCAAATTTGAAATTGACCTCAAGTCGAGAAAAACTATCTAATCACATAACACTGATAACTGCACTCCGTATCATTGATAATCTCAATAATTAATGGTAGCGTATTGTTTGTCGTAACTTTGATAGCCGATAACACATGGTCATTCGGTCATCTCTGATAAGCGATACTTACTGACCATGTAATAACAGATAACACGTGAATCAGGTTGTATCTTTAAAGTTCATCCTTATCATTCCTTTCACGGGAATTGCTTATCAAAATACTCTTGATAAAATCAGTAATTATTCTTTTTGAATTGCTCATGTGGGAGGAAATTTTTCATCGAAAATTTGTTGTTCAAGTTTGACAGTATGGTTACGGTATTTGGTGCGGTTCAGGCTTATTTATAAGCTGACTTTTGCCTCTTTAGATAGCTTGGAAACTTCGAGCCCTCAGCAAACTTTCCATATCTAGCTTGGATGAGTGATATAAACTGTGTGTTTTTAAAGAGTTTTTGATTTTTTTTTTGGAAATAGCCGGTTAATTGCTGTTTTCTCTCACAGCTCTCTTTGGCTTAATCTAATCTACAAGAAAGCTTTAATAAAATATAAGTACTACAGACAATTCGGTGCAGTACACTTCATTTCCTGCTAATGATGGTTTTTTCCCAAATCCGGAAGCAATCCCGGAAACAATTGTTTCATGTTTCGAGCTTTCCAGTCATTGATTTTAATCTAAAAAAAAAAAGCATCACGAATTGCCATGTTGGATTATCATTACCACTTCCCACAGGTAATCATTGAACTATATGTAGAAACAAGCCTGAAAGACCATCAATATACTTTTTGGCATCAAAATTATCATCATCATTCAGACTATCACAATCACCAAAACCACCATCATGATCGCCACTGCTTGATGACCTTCTGTTTTCACCATTCCAAGCCTAAGCTTAAACCTAAACCTAAAATGATCAGTTATTTGTGATAACAATCAATATACCAAATCGATAACATATTGATTAAAACCAGCAATAACCTTATGAAATCTTTACTAAAATCGCCAAAAATTTAAAAATTTTCTTTAATCCAAATTACTTATACAGGTATTTCCTAAGCAATTCCAACTAAATCTAAGCCTAAGCTTAAGTTTCAATCCTGATTAATGATTTATGATAGCAATCAATATCTCAGATCGATAATATACTTGTCAAAAATAGCAAAAACTTTGTCAAATTTTTACTAAAATCACCTAAAAATCTTCCTAAAATACAGCAATTCAAAAAAAATTTTGATTTCATTTCAATTTTCATCATATCAATCTTCAACATTTTTCAACGGTATTATTTCTTTTTTTTTTTTTTCTTTTTGTTGTCAAATATATTTGCAAACAAATGCAACATGCTATATCATCTTCTTTACACACCAAACAATGTAATATATAAGAGGGATCTTATAGGTGGGATTAAGAAAAAATAATAGTGAAATTAAGGATGAAATTGATGAAAACAAGAACAAAAAGTAAGTAGAAAATGAAAAAATAAAAAATTAAAAAAATAAAAAAATAAATTTGGTAAAAAAACAAATTTAAAAAATTTAAGAATTTAAGAATTTCAATGAATTGATTTGAAAGCAATAAATTGTGCTTTCAAATCAAATTTTCATGTTGGAGAAATTAAGAAATTTCTCAAAAATCAAGGAATACTTGCTATGCGCAATAAATTATCAAACAAATGTCGAGTATCAACATTACTTGGACTTTTAGGTTTCATAGTGTAGCCGGTTTGTGGGAAATTATCTGTACTGTACAATAGACCGCTTTTGTTTCCCGGTATTTGGCGGTATGATTGATGGATATTGTGGGGGGTTTCCATCGGTTGTTTCCGGATTGATTATGGGGTCATCCTGAGTCCGTGAATGGGAGGAAAGAGAAGGGGAAGTCATTTTTCTGGAGTGGAATTTGTTGGCTAAGAGTTGGGGAGCACTGAATATGATACATCCATTATGGGAAGTGAGAGTTTGAAAAAATTGGGAAAAGCGTAATTGGCAGTGGAAAATCTAGAGATTGAGCATGTTTACAAAAATATATATTTGTCAGTAGAAAGCTAGAGGGATAGGAAAAATACATAAAAAACACTAGATATGTCTTTTTCAACATTCTCAATCTCTCTTCAATATGTACCAAGAAGCTAAATGTTGAGGGAAAAGCGTTAGTTAAAGATCGAGGTTAAAATAATTAGAAACAATGATTAGCAAAGGTTGCGAGGGAATTTTTCGAGAGAATGGATATGTTTTTTGCGAAAATTTTCCATTTTTCCACAAGATTTTTTCATTACAACGGTAGTGGAGTATGATAGAATATAGTGGTAGAGTTTGGTAGGATAGGGACGGCTGAGTTAGGTAAGGCTAACAAAATAAGACGTTATGCGAAGGAATGTGCGAAAGAAAATTGAGAAGAACAGTGGACTACAATTATAATAAGGGAAAGACGGGATCAGTTGTTAATATTCCGAGATTCCGTTATCCCATTTCTGAATAGAATAAATCTTCATATTAGGTTAATAATATTCAAATTACGAGGAAGAATAGGTATGAGGTCATACGAAGTCGAAATAATTTTGAGATGCGTCGTATCAGTTAAATGAAGCTTTAAATTCATTGAAAATCGGAGGTTAGACTATCGGGTATGCTGAGAGATATGCTGAGAGCAGGATATATCCTAAAAAACTGTAGTACCATAAGTCTTTATAGAAGGGGGTTATAATGAAAATTTGAATTTTTCGGAGTTATGCGTGTTTTTGAATCGATGATTCTTGAATCAATAATAATGTTATTGTTGGTCTTCAAGTTTACGACTAATTTTTGGGTGATTGTTGATTGCTGAATGCCTGTTAGTCTCTGAATTATTGTAACTACTTTTAATTGTTCGATAAATCAGTAATAGACTTAATACTATGTGCTTAGTTCGTTAGCTTACATTAGTAATAACCCAGTATTTTAAAGTGGAATTGTGATATCTTCAGATCATCGTGGGAATGCGTTTTCGAGTTTGGAGTCGCCGTGGTCCAGCACCACTTTTTCCACCCTTATATGGACCTCCACCTGGTGGTGCACCTTCAGGACCGGTATTTGCATGCCGACCAATGTCATTCGATTTAGCACTCTGTGAAGCTAGTTTTCCAAGGATCAAAGAACTGGATGATACCGATTTGGCACAAGTATTCCACATTGTTTTTTATCTTTGCTATATGATTCAATATTATGTTCTCATTCGTTTATTGATGCTAACTTTCCTGTTGCGATATTTGATACATGATGCTATTTTTCTAAACTG